>NW_027422164.1:0-257361 GCF_037893015.1 Macrotis lagotis | reverse complement strand
AGGCAAGGCACGGTGAGGTAGGCAAGGTTAATGCACGACAACGCAAGGCTAGGCAATGCACGACAATGCAAGGAAAGCTTAAAGCAAAGGAAGGCACGGTCAGGCGAGATAATTCTAAGGCACGGCAACGGAAGGCTAGGAAATTCAGGGAAGGCAAGCAAAGAGTAACGGAAGGTAAGCAAGGCAAGGAAAAGGAAGGAAAGGCAAGGGTAACGGAAGGAACTGCACGGCAAGGGGAAACAAGGCTAAGGCACGGCAACGCAGGCTGGGCAATGCACGGCAAGGCAAGGAAAGGGTAACGCATGGGAAAGCACGTTCAGGCGAGGCAAGGCTAAGGCACGACAACGCAAGGCTATGCAATGCAGGGAAGGCAAGCAAAGAGTAACGGAAGGTAAGGAAGGCAAGGGAAAGCAAAGAAAGGCAAGTGTAACGGAAGGAACTGCACGGCAAGGGGAAACAAGGGTAAGGCACGACAACGCACGCTAGGCAATGCACGGCAAGGCAAGGAAAGGGTAACGCATGGGAAAACACGGTCAGGCGAGGCAAGGCTAATGCACGACAACGCAAGGCTAGGCAATGCACGACAATGCAAGGAAAGCTTAAAGAAAAGGAAGGCACGGTCAGGCGAGATAAGGCTAAGGCACGACAACGCAAGGCTAGGCAATGCACGGAAGGCAAGCAAAGAGTAACGGAAGGTAAGGAAGGCAAGGGAAAGCAAGGAAAGGCAAGTGTAACGGAAGGAACGGCACGGCAAGTGGAAACAAGGCTAAGGAACGACAACGCACGCTAGGCAATGCACGGCAAGGCAAGGAAAGGGTAACGCATGGGAAAGCACGGTCAGGCGAGGCAAGCCTAAGGCATGACAACGCAAGGCTAGGCAATGCACGGAAAGCAAGCAAAGAGTAACGGAACGCAAGGAAGGCAAGGGAAAGCAAGGGAAGGCAAGGGTAACGGAAGGAACGGCACGGCAAGGGGTAACAAGGCTAAGGCACGACAACGCAGGGCTAGGCAATGCACGGCAAGGCAAGGAAAGAGTAACGGAAAGGAACGGAAGGCAAGGCAAAGCCAGGCAAGGCAAGTGTAACAAATGGCACGCAACGGCAAGGGGAAACAAGGCTAAGGCACGACAACACACGGCTAGGAAATGCACGGCAAGGCAAGGAAAGGGTAACGCAAGGCAAGGCACGGTGAGGCTAGGCAAGGCTAATGCACGACAACGCAAGGCTAGGCAATGCACGACAATGCAAGTAAAGCTTAAAGCAAAGGAAGGCACGGTCAGAAGAGATAAGGCTAAGGCACGACAACGCAGGGCTAGGAAATGCAGGGAAGGCAAGGAAAGAGTAACGGAAGGTAAGGAAGGCAAAGGAAAGTAAGGAAAGGCAATGGTAACGGAAGGAACGGCACGGCAAGGGGAAACAAGGCTAAGGCACGACAACGCACGCTAGGCAATGCACGGCAAGGCAAGGAAAGGGTAACGCATGGGAAAGCACGGTCAGACGACGCAAGGCTAAGGAAAGCCAACGCAAGGCTAGGCAATGCACGGCAAGCAAGCAAGGAGTAACGGAATGCAAGGAAGGAAAGGGAAAGCAAGGGAAGGCAAGGGTAACGGAAGGAACGGCACGGCAAGGGGTAAGAAGGCTAAGGCACGACAACGCAGGGCTAGGCAATGCACGGCAAGGCAAGGAAAGGGTAACGCAAGGCAAGGCACGGTGAGGCTAGGCAAGGTTAATGCACGACAACGCAAGGCTAGGCAATGCACGACAATGCAAGGAAAGCTTAAAGCAAAGGAAGGCACGGTCAGGCGAGATAAGGCTAAGGCACGACAACCCAAGGCTAGGCAATGCACGGAAGGCAAGCAAAGAGAAACGGAAGGTAAGGAAGGAAAGGGAAAGCAAAGAAAGGCAAGTGTAACGGAAGGAACGGCACGGCAAGGGGAAACAAGGCTAAGGCACGACAACGCACGGCTAGGCAATGCACGGCAAGTCAAGGAAAGTGTAACGCATGGGAAAGCACGGTCAGGCGATGCAAGGCTAAGGCATGACAACGCAAGGCTAGGCAATGCACGGAAAGCAAGCAAAGAGTAACGGAACGCAAGGAAGGCAAGGGAAAGCAAGGGAAGGGAAGGGTAACGGAAGGAACGGCACGGCAAGGGGTAACAAGGCTAAGGCACGGCAACGCAGGGCTAGGCAATGCACGGCAAGGCAAGGAAAGGGTAACGCAGGGGAAGGCACGGTCAGGTGAGGCAAGGATAAGGCACGACAATGCAAGGCTAGGCAATGCACGGCAAGGCAAGGAAAGAGTAACGGAAGGAAAGGAAGGCAAGTCAAAGCCAGGAAAGGCAAGTGTAACAAAAGGCACGCCACGGCAAGGGGAAACAAGGCTAAGGCACGACAACGCACGGCTAGGCAATGCACGGCAAGGCAAGGAAAGGGTAACGCAAGGCAAGGCACGGTGAGGCTAGGCAAGGCTAATGCACGACAACGCAAGGCTAGGCAATGCACGACAATGCAAGGAAAGCTTAAAGCAAAGGAAGGCACGGTCAGGCGAGATAAGTCTAACGGCACGACAACGCAAGGCTAGGCAATGCAGGGAAGGCAAGCAAAGAGTAACGGAAGGCAAGCAAGGCAAGGAAAAGCAAGGAAAGGCAATGGTAACGGAAGGAACTGCACGGCAAGGGGAAACAAGGCTAAGGCACGGCCACGCAGGCTGGGCAATGCACGGCAAGGCAAGGAAAGGGTAACGCATGGGAAAGCACGTTCAGGCGAGGCAAGGCTAAGGCACGACAACGCAAGGCTAGGCAATGCACGGAAGGCAAGCAAAGAGTAACGGAAGGTAAGGAAGGCAAGGGAAAGCAAAGAAAGGCAAGTGTAACGGAAGGAACTGCACGGCAAGGGGAAACAAGGCTAAGGCACGACAACGCAGGGCTAGGCAATGCACGGCAAGGCAAGCAAAGAGTAACGGGACGCAAGGAAGGCAAGGGAAAGCAAGGGAATGCAAGGGTAACGGAAGGAACGGCACGGCAAGGGGTAACAAGGCTAAGGCACGACAACGCAGGGCTAGGCAATGCACGGCAAGGCAAGCAAAGAGAAGAGTAACGGAAGGAAAGGAAGGCAAGGCAAAGCCAGGCAAGGCAAGTGTAACAAAAGGCACGCAACGGCAAGGGGAAACAAGGCTAAGGCACGACAACACACGGCTAGGAAATGCACGGCAAGGCAAGGAAAGGGTAACGCAAGGCAAGGCACGGTGAGGCTGGGCAAGGCTAATGCACGACAAGGCAAGGCTAGGCAATGCACGACAATGCAAGTAAAGCTTAAAGCAAAGGAAGGCACGGTCAGGCGAGATAAGGCTAAGGCACGACAACGCAAGGCTAGGCAATGCAGGGAAGGCAAGCAAAGAGTAACGGAAGGTAAGGAAGGAAAGGGAAAGCAAGGGAAGGCAAGGGTAACGGAAGGAACGGCACGGCAAGGGGTAAGAAGGCTAAGGCACGACAACGCAGGGCTAGGCAATGCACGGCAAGGCAAGGAAAGGGTAACGCAAGGCAAGGCACGGTGAGGCTAGGCAAGGTTAATGCACGACAACGCAAGGCTAGGCAATGCACGACAATGCAAGGAAAGCTTAAAGCAAAGGAAGGCACGGTCAGGCGAGATAAGGCTAAGGCACGACAACCCAAGGCTAGGCAATGCACGGAAGGCAAGCAAAGAGAAACGGAAGGTAAGGAAGGAAAGGGAAAGCAAAGAAAGGCAAGTGTAACGGAAGGAACGGCACGGCAAGGGGAAACAAGGCTAAGGCACGACAACGCACGGCTAGGCAATGCACGGCAAGGCAAGGAAAGTGTAACGCATGGGAAAGCACGGTCAGGCGATGCAAGGCTAAGGCATGACAACGCAAGGCTAGGCAATGCACGGAAAGCAAGCAAAGAGTAACGGAAGGCAAGCAAGGCAAGGAAAAGCAAGGAAAGGCAATGGTAACGGAAGGAACGGCACGGCAAGGGGAAACAAGGCTAAGGCACGGCCACGCAGGCTGGGCAATGCACGGCAAGGCAAGGAAAGGGTAACGCATGGGAAAGCACGTTCAGGCGAGGCAAGGCTAAGGCACGACAACGCAAGGCTAGGCAATGCACGGAAGGCAAGCAAAGAGTAACGGAAGGTAAGGAAGGCAAGGGAAAGCAAAGAAAGGCAAGTGTAACGGAAGGAACTGCACGGCAAGGGGAAACAAGGCTAAGGCACGACAACGCAGGGCTAGGCAATGCACGGCAAGGCAAGCAAAGAGTAACGGGACGCAAGGAAGGCAAGGGAAAGCAAGGGAATGCAAGGGTAACGGAAGGAACGGCACGGCAATGGGTAACAAGGCTAAGGCACGACAACGCAGGGCTAGGCAATGCACGGCAAGGCAAGCAAAGAGTAACGGAAGGAAAGGAAGGCAACGCAAAGCCAGGCAAGGCAAGTGTAACAAAAGGCACGCAACGGCAAGGGGAAACAAGGCTAAGGCACGACAACACACGGCTAGGAAATGCACGGCAAGGCAAGGAAAGGGTAACGCAAGGCAAGGCACGGTGAGGCTGGGCAAGGCTAATGCACGACAACGCAAGGCTAGGCAATGCACGACAATGCAAGTATAGCTTAAAGCAAAGGAAGGCACGGTCAGGCGAGATAAGGCTAAGGCACGACAACGCAAGGCTAGGCAATGCAGGGAAGGCAAGCAAAGAGTAACGGAAGGTAAGGAAGGCAAGGGAAAGCAAGAAAAGGCAATGGTAACGGAAGGAACGGCACGGCAAGGGGAAACAAGTCTAAGGCACGAAAACGCACGCTAGGCAATGCACGGCAAGGGAAGGAAAGGGTAACGCATGGGAAAGCACGGTCAGGGGAGGCAAGGCTAAGGCACGACAACGCAAGGCTTGGCAATGCACGGAAGGCAAGCAAAGAGTAACGGAAGGTAAGTAAGGGAAGGGAAAGCAAAGAAAGGCAAGTGTAACGGAAGGAACGGCACGGCAAGGGGAAACAAGGCTAAGGCACGACAACGCACGCTAGGCAATGCACGGCAAGGCAAGGAAAGGGTAACGCATGGGAAAGCACGGTCAGGCGAGTCAAGGCTAAGGAAAGCCAACGCAAGGCTAGGCAATGTACGGAAAGCAAGCAAGGAGTAACGGAATCCAAGGAAGGAAAGGGAAAGCAAGGGAAGGCAAGGGTAACGGAAGGAACGGCACGGCAAGGGGTAACAAGGCTAAGGCAGGACAACACACGGCTAGGAAATGCACGGCAAGGCAAGGAAAGGGTAACGCAAGGCAAGGCACGGTGAGGCTAGGCAAGGTTAATGCACGACAACGCAAGGCTAGGCAATGCACGACAATGCAAGGAAAGCTTAAAGCAAAGGAAGGCACGGTGAGGCGAGATAAGTCTAAGGCACGACAACGCAAGGCTAGGCAATGCACGGAAGGCAAGCAAAGAGTAACGGAAGGTAAGGAAGGCAAGGGAAAGCAAGGAAAGGCAATGGTAACGGAAGGAACGGCACGGCAAGGGGAAACAAGGCTAAGGCACGACAACGCACGGCTAGGCAATGCACGGCAAGGCAAGCAAAAGTTAACGCGAGGAAAGGCACTGTGAGGCTAGGCAAGGCTAATGCACGAAAACGCAAGGCTAGGCGACGCACGACAATGCAAGGAAACTGAAAGCAAAGGAAGGCAAGGTCAGGCGAGATAAGGCTAAGGCACGACAACGCAGGGCTAGGCAATGCACGGCAAGGCAAGGAAAGGGTAACGCATGGGAAAGCACGGTCAGGCGAGGCAAGGCTAAGGAAAGCCAACGGAAGGCTAGGCAATGCACGGCAAGGCAAGGAAAGAGTAACGGAAGGAACGGAAGGCAAGGCAAAGCCAGGCAAGGCAAGTGTAACGGAAGGAACGGCACGGCAAGGGGAAACAAGGCTAAGGCACGGCAACGCAGGCTGGGCAATGCACGGCAAGGCAAGGAAAGCTTAAAGCAAAGGAAGGCACGGTCAGGCGAGATAAGGCTAAGGCACGACAACGCAAGGCTAGGCAATGCACGGAAGGCAAGCAAAGAGTAACGGAAGGTAAGGAAGGCAAGGGAAAGCAAAGAAAGGCAAGTGTAACGGAAGGAACGGCACGGCAAGGGGAAACAAGGCTAAGGCACGACAACGCACGCTAGGCAATGCACGGCAAGGCAAGGAAAGGGTAACGCATGGGAAAGCACCGTCAGGCGAGGCAAGGCTAATTCACGACAACCCAAGGCTAGGCAATGCACGGAAGGCAAGCAAAGAGAAACGGAAGGTAAGGAAGGAAAGGGAAAGCAAAGAAAGGCAAGTGTACCGGAAGGAACGGCACGGCAAGGGGAAACAAGGCTAAGGCACGACAACGCACGGCTAGGCAATGCACGGTAAGGCAAGCAAAGGGTAACGCAATGAAAGGCACGGTGAGGCTAGGCAAGGCTAATGCACGAAAACGCAAGGCTAGGCGATGCACGACAATGCAAGGAAAGCTTAAAGGAAAGGAAGGCAAGGTCAGGCGAGATAATTCTAAGGCACGGCAACGGAAGGCTAGGAAATTCAGGGAAGGCAAGCAAAGAGTAACGGAAGGTAAGCAAGGCAAGGAAAAGGAAGGAAAGGCAAGGGTAACGGAAGGAACTGCACGGCAAGGGGAAAGAAGGCTAAGGCACGGCAACGCAGGCTGGGCAATGCACGGCAAGGCAAGGAAAGGGTAACGCATGGGAAAGCACGTTCAGGCGAGGCAAGGCTAAGGCACGACAACGCAAGGCTACGCAATGCAGGGAAGGCAAGCAAAGAGTAACGGAAGGTAAGGAAGGCAAGGGAAAGCAAAGAAAGGCAAGTGTAACGGAAGGAACTGCACGGCAAGGGGAAACAAGGCTAAGGCACGACAACGCACGCTAGGCAATGCACGGCAAGGCAAGGAAAGGGTAACGCATGGGAAAACACGGTCAGGCGAGGCAAGGCTAATGCACGACAACGCAAGGCTAGGCAATGCACGACAATGCAAGGAAAGCTTAAAGAAAAGGAAGGCACGGTCAGGCGAGATAAGGCTAAGGCACGACAACGCAAGGCTAGGCAATGCACGGAAGGCAAGCAAAGAGTAACGGAAGGTAAGGAAGGCAAGGGAAAGCAAGGAAAGGCAAGTGTAACGGAAGGAACGGCACGGAAAGGGGAATCAAGGCTAAGGAACGACAACGCACGCTAGGCAATGCACGGCAAGGCAAGGAAAGGGTAACGCATGGGAAAGCACGGTCAGGCGAGGCAAGCCTAAGGCATGACAACGCAAGGCTAGGCAATGCACGGAAAGCAAGCAAAGAGTAACGGAACGCAAGGAAGGCAAGGGAAAGCAAGGGAAGGCAAGGGTAACGGAAGGAACGGCACGGCAAGGGGTAACAAGGCTAAGGCACGACAACGCAGGGCTAGGCAATGCACGGCAAGGCAAGGAAAGAGTAACGGAAAGGAACGGAAGGCAAGGCAAAGCCAGGCAAGGCAAGTGTAACAAAAGGCACGCAACGGCAAGGGGAAACAAGGCTAAGGCACGACAACACACGGCTAGGAAATGCACGGCAAGGCAAGGAAAGGGTAACGCAAGGCAAGGCACGGTGAGGCTAGGCAAGGCTAATGCACGACAACGCAAGGCTAGGCAATGCACGACAATGCAAGTAAAGCTTAAAGCAAAGGAAGGCACGGTCAGAAGAGATAAGGCTAAGCCACGACAACGCAGGGCTAGGAAATGCAGGGAAGGCAAGGAAAGAGTAACGGAAGGTAAGGAAGGCAAAGGAAAGTAAGGAAAGGCAATGGTAACGGAAGGAACGGCACGGCAAGGGGAAACAAGGCTAAGGCACGACAACGCACGCTAGGCAATGCACGGCAAGGCAAGGAAAGGGTAACGCATGGGAAAGCACGGTCAGACGAGGCAAGGCTAAGGAAAGCCAACGCAAGGCTAGGCAATGCACGGCAAGCAAGCAAGGAGTAACGGAATGCAAGGAAGGAAAGGGAAAGCAAGGGAAGGCAAGGGTAACGGAAGGAACGGCACGGCAAGGGGTAAGAAGGCTAAGGCACGACAACGCACGCTAGGCAATGCACGGCAAGGCAAGGAAAGAGTAACGCATGGGAAAGCACGGTCAGGGGAGGCAAGGCTAAGGCATGACAACGCAAGGCTAGGCAATGCACGGAAAGCAAGCAAAGAGTAACGGGACGCAAGGAAGGCAAGGGAAAGCAAGGGAATGCAAGGGTAACGGAAGGAACGGCACGGCAAGGGGTAACAAGGCTAAGGCACGACAACGCAGGGCTAGGCAATGCACGGCAAGGCAAGCAAAGAGTAACGGAAGGAAAGGAAGGCAACGCAAAGCCAGGCAAGGCAAGTGTAACAAAAGGCACGCAACGGCAAGGGGAAACAAGGCTAAGGCACGACAACACACGGCTAGGAAATGCACGGCAAGGCAAGGAAAGGGTAACGCAAGGCAAGGCACGGTGAGGCTGGGCAAGGCTAATGCACGACAACGCAAGGCTAGGCAATGCACGACAATGCAAGTAAAGCTTAAAGCAAAGGAAGGCACGGTCAGGCGAGATAAGGCTAAGGCACGACAACGCAAGGCTAGGCAATGCAGGGAAGGCAAGCAAAGAGTAACGGAAGGTAAGGAAGGCAAGGGAAAGCAAGAAAAGGCAATGGTAACGGAAGGAACGGCACGGCAAGGGGAAACAAGTCTAAGGCACGAAAACGCACGCTAGGCAATGCACGGCAAGGGAAGGAAAGGGTAACGCATGGGAAAGCACGGTCAGGGGAGGCAAAGCTAAGGCACGACAACGCAAGGCTTGGCAATGCACAGAAGGCAAGCAAAGAGTAACGGAAGGTAAGTAAGGCAAGGGAAAGCAAAGAAAGGCAAGTGTAACGGAAGGAACGGCACGGCAAGGGGAAACAAGGCTAAGGCACGACAACGCACGCTAGGCAATGCACGGCAAGGCAAGGAAAGGGTAACGCATGGGAAAGCACGGTCAGGCGAGTCAAGGCTAAGGAAAGCCAACGCAAGGCTAGGCAATGTACGGAAAGCAAGCAAGGAGTAACGGAATGCAAGAAAGGAAAGGGAAAGCAAGGGAAGGCAAGGGTAACGGAAGGAACGGCACGGCAAGGGGTAACAAGGCTAAGGCAGGACAACACACGGCTAGGAAATGCACGGCAAGGCAAGGAAAGGGTAACGCAAGGCAAGGCACGGTGAGGCTAGGCAAGGTTAATGCACGACCACGCAAGGCTAGGCAATGCACGACAATGCAAGGAAAGCTTAAAGCAAAGGAAGGCACGGTGAGGCGAGATAAGTCTAAGGCACGACAACGCAAGGCTAGGCAATGCACGGAAGGCAAGCAAAGAGTAACGGAACGTAAGGAAGGCAAGGGAAAGCAAGGAAAGGCAATGGTAACGGAAGGAACGGCACGGCAAGGGGAAACAAGGCTAAGGCACGACAACGCAAGGCTAGGCAATGCACGGCAAGGCAAGCAAAAGTTAACGCAAGGAAAGGCACTGTGAGGCTAGGCAAGGCTAATGCACGAAAACGCAAGGCTAGGCGACGCACGACAATGCAAGGAAACTGAAAGCAAAGGAAGGCAAGGTCAGGCGAGATAAGGCTAAGGCACGACAACGCAGGGCTAGGCAATGCACGGCAAGGCAAGGAAAGGGTAACGCATGGGAAAGCACGGTCAGGCGAGGCAAGGCTAAGGAAAGCCAACGGAAGGCTGGGCAATGCACGGCAAGGCAAGGAAAGAGTAACGGAAGGAACGGAAGGCAAGGCAAAGCCAGGCAAGGCAAGTGTAACGGAAGAAACGGCACGGCAAGGGGAAACAAGGCTAAGGCACGGCAACGCAGGCTGGGCAATGCACGGCAAGGCAAGGAAAGCTTAAAGCAAAGGAAGGCACGGTCAGGCGAGATAAGGCTAAGGCACGACAACGCAAGGCTAGGCAATGCACGGAAGGCAAGCAAAGAGTAACGGAAGGTAAGGAAGGCAAGGGAAAGCAAAGAAAGGCAAGTGTAACGGAAGGAACGGCACGGCAAGGGGAAACAAGGCTAAGGCACGACAACGCACGCTAGGCAATGCACGGCAAGGCAAGGAAAGGGTAACGCAAGGCAAGGCACGGTGAGGTAGGCAAGGTTAATGCACGACAACGCAAGGCTAGGCAATGCACGACAATGCAAGGAAAGCTTAAAGCAAAGGAAGGCACGGTCAGGCGAGATAATTCTAAGGCACGGCAACGGAAGGCTAGGAAATTCAGGGAAGGCAAGCAAAGAGTAACGGAAGGTAAGCAAGGCAAGGAAAAGGAAGGAAAGGCAAGGGTAACGGAAGGAACTGCACAGCAAGGGGAAACAAGGCTAAGGCACGGCAACGCAGGCTGGGCAATGCACGGCAAGGCAAGGAAAGGGTAACGCATGGGAAAGCACGTTCAGGCGAGGCAAGGCTAAGGCACGACAACGCAAGGCTACGCAATGCAGGGAAGGCAAGCAAAGAGTAACGGAAGGTAAGGAAGGCAAGGGAAAGCAAAGAAAGGCAAGTGTAACGGAAGGAACTGCACGGCAAGGGGAAACAAGGGTAAGGCACGACAACGCACGCTAGGCAATGCACGGCAAGGCAAGGAAAGGGTAACGCATGGGAAAACACGGTCAGGCGAGGCAAGGCTAATGCACGACAACGCAAGGCTAGGCAATGCACGACAATGCAAGGAAAGCTTAAAGAAAAGGAAGGCACGGTCAGGCGAGATAAGGCTAAGGCACGACAACGCAAGGCTAGGCAATGCACGGAAGGCAAGCAAAGAGTAACGGAAGGTAAGGAAGGCAAGGGAAAGCAAGGAAAGGCAAGTGTAACGGAAGGAACGGCACGGCAAGTGGAAACAAGGCTAAGGAACGACAACGCACGCTAGGCAATGCACGGCAAGGCAAGGAAAGGGTAACGCATGGGAAAGCACGGTCAGGCGAGGCAAGCCTAAGGCATGACAACGCAAGGCTAGGCAATGCACGGAAAGCAAGCAAAGAGTAACGGAACGCAAGGAAGGCAAGGGAAAGCAAGGGAAGGCAAGGGTAACGGAAGGAACGGCACGGCAAGGGGTAACAAGGCTAAGGCACGACAACGCAGGGCTAGGCAATGCACGGCAAGGCAAGGAAAGAGTAACGGAAAGGAACGGAAGGCAAGGCAAAGCCAGGCAAGGCAAGTGTAACAAATGGCACGCAACGGCAAGGGGAAACAAGGCTAAGGCACGACAACACACGGCTAGGAAATGCACGGCAAGGCAAGGAAAGGGTAACGCAAGGCAAGGCACGGTGAGGCTAGGCAAGGCTAATGCACGACAACGCAAGGCTAGGCAATGCACGACAATGCAAGTAAAGCTTAAAGCAAAGGAAGGCACGGTCAGAAGAGATAAGGCTAAGGCACGACAACGCAGGGCTAGGAAATGCAGGGAAGGCAAGGAAAGAGTAACGGAAGGTAAGGAAGGCAAAGGAAAGTAAGGAAAGGCAATGGTAACGGAAGGAACGGCACGGCAAGGGGAAACAAGGCTAAGGCACGACAACGCACGCTAGGCAATGCACGGCAAGGCAAGGAAAGGGTAACGCATGGGAAAGCACGGTCAGACGACGCAAGGCTAAGGAAAGCCAACGCAAGGCTAGGCAATGCACGGCAAGCAAGCAAGGAGTAACGGAATGCAAGGAAGGAAAGGGAAAGCAAGGGAAGGCAAGGGTAACGGAAGGAACGGCACGGCAAGGGGTAAGAAGGCTAAGGCACGACAACGCAGGGCTAGGCAATGCACGGCAAGGCAAGGAAAGGGTAACGCAAGGCAAGGCACGGTGAGGCTAGGCAAGGTTAATGCACGACAACGCAAGGCTAGGCAATGCACGACAATGCAAGGAAAGCTTAAAGCAAAGGAAGGCACGGTCAGGCGAGATAAGGCTAAGGCACGACAACCCAAGGCTAGGCAATGCACGGAAGGCAAGCAAAGAGAAACGGAAGGTAAGGAAGGAAAGGGAAAGCAAAGAAAGGCAAGTGTAACGGAAGGAACGGCACGGCAAGGGGAAACAAGGCTAAGGCACGACAACGCACGGCTAGGCAATGCACGGCAAGTCAAGGAAAGTGTAACGCATGGGAAAGCACGGTCAGGCGATGCAAGGCTAAGGCATGACAACGCAAGGCTAGGCAATGCACGGAAAGCAAGCAAAGAGTAACGGAACGCAAGGAAGGCAAGGGAAAGCAAGGGAAGGCAAGGGTAACGGAAGGAACGGCACGGCAAGGGGTAACAAGGCTAAGGCACGGCAACGCAGGGCTAGGCAATGCACGGCAAGGCAAGGAAAGGGTAACGCAGGGGAAGGCACGGTCAGGTGAGGCAAGGATAAGGCACGACAATGCAAGGCTAGGCAATGCACGGCAAGGCAAGGAAAGAGTAACGGAAGGAAAGGAAGGCAAGTCAAAGCCAGGAAAGGCAAGTGTAACAAAAGGCACGCCACGGCAAGGGGAAACAAGGCTAAGGTACGACAACGCACGGCTAGGCAATGCACGGCAAGGCAAGGAAAGGGTAACGCAAGGCAAGGCACGGTGAGGCTAGGCAAGGCTAATGCACGACAACGCAAGGCTAAGCAATGCACGACAATGTAAGGAAAGCTTAAAGCAAAGGAAGGCACGGTCAGGCGAGATAAGTCTAACGCACGACAACGCAAGGCTAGGCAATGCAGGGAAGGGAAGCAAAGAGTAACGGAAGGCAAGCAAGGCAAGGAAAAGCAAGGAAAGGCAATGGTAACGGAAGGAACTGCACGGCAAGGGGAAACAAGGCTAAGGCACGGCCACGCAGGCTGGGCAATGCACGGCAAGGCAAGGAAAGGGTAACGCATGGGAAAGCACGTTCAGGCGAGGCAAGGCTAAGGCACGACAACGCAAGGCTAGGCAATGCACGGAAGGCAAGCAAAGAGTAACGGAAGGTAAGGAAGGCAAGGGAAAGCAAAGAAAGGCAAGTGTAACGGAAGGAACTGCACGGCAAGGGGAAACAAGGCTAAGGCACGACAACGCAGGGCTAGGCAATGCACGGCAAGGCAAGCAAAGAGTAACGGGACGCAAGGAAGGCAAGGGAAAGCAAGGGAATGCAAGGGTAACGGAAGGAACGGCACGGCAAGGGGTAACAAGGCTAAGGCACGACAACGCAGGGCTAGGCAATGCACGGCAAGGCAAGCAAAGAGTAACGGAAGGAAAGGAAGGCAACGCAAAGCCAGGCAAGGCAAGTGTAACAAAAGGCACGCAACGGCAAGGGGAAACAAGGCTAAGGCACGACAACACACGGCTAGGAAATGCACGGCAAGGCAAGGAAAGGGTAACGCAAGGCAAGGCACGGTGAGGCTGGGCAAGGCTAATGCACGACAAGGCAAGGCTAGGCAATGCACGACAATGCAAGTAAAGCTTAAAGCAAAGGAAGGCACGGTCAGGCGAGATAAGGCTAAGGCACGACAACGCAAGGCTAGGCAATGCAGGGAAGGCAAGCAAAGAGTAACGGAAGGTAAGGAAGGCAAGGGAAAGCAAGAAAAGGCAATGGTAACGGAAGGAACGGCACGGCAAGGGGAAACAAGTCTAAGGCACGAAAACGCACGCTAGGCAATGCACGGCAAGGGAAGGAAAGGGTAACGCATGGGAAAGCACGGTCAGGGGAGGCAAGGCTAAGGCACGACAACGCAAGGCTTGGCAATGCACGGAAGGCAAGCAAAGAGTAACGGAAGGTAAGTAAGGGAAGGGAAAGCAAAGAAAGGCAAGGGTAACGGAAGGAACGGCACGGCAAGGGGTAACAAGGCTAAGGCAGGACAACACACGGCTAGGAAATGCACGGCAAGGCAAGGAAAGGGTAACGCAAGGCAAGGCACGGTGAGGCTAGGCAAGGTTAATGCACGACAACGCAAGGCTAGGCAATGCACGACAATGCAAGGAAAGCTTAAAGCAAAGGAAGGCACGGTGAGGCGAGATAAGTCTAAGGCACGACAACGCAAGGCTAGGCAATGCACGGAAGGCAAGCAAAGAGTAACGGAAGGTAAGGAAGGCAAGGGAAAGCAAGGAAAGGCAATGGTAACGGAAGGAACGGCACGGCAAGGGGAAACAAGGCTAAGGCACGACAACGCACGGCTAGGCAATGCACGGCAAGGCAAGCAAAAGTTAACGCGAGGAAAGGCACTGTGAGGCTAGGCAAGGCTAATGCACGAAAACGCAAGGCTAGGCGACGCACGACAATGCAAGGAAACTGAAAGCAAAGGAAGGCAAGGTCAGGCGAGATAAGGCTAAGGCACGACAACGCAGGGCTAGGCAATGCACGGCAAGGCAAGGAAAGGGTAACGCATGGGAAAGCACGGTCAGGCGAGGCAAGGCTAAGGAAAGCCAACGGAAGGCTAGGCAATGCACGGCAAGGCAAGGAAAGAGTAACGGAAGGAACGGAAGGCAAGGCAAAGCCAGGCAAGGCAAGTGTAACGGAAGGAACGGCACGGCAAGGGGAAACAAGGCTAAGGCACGGCAACGCAGGCTGGGCAATGCACGGCAAGGCAAGGAAAGCTTAAAGCAAAGGAAGGCACGGTCAGGCGAGATAAGGCTAAGGCACGACAACGCAAGGCTAGGCAATGCACGGAAGGCAAGCAAAGAGTAACGGAAGGTAAGGAAGGCAAGGGAAAGCAAAGAAAGGCAAGTGTAACGGAAGGAACGGCACGGCAAGGGGAAACAAGGCTAAGGCACGACAACGCACGCTAGGCAATGCACGGCAAGGCAAGGAAAGGGTAACGCAAGGCAAGGCACGGTGAGGCTAGGCAAGGTTAATGCACGACAACGCAAGGCTAGGCAATGCACGACAATGCAAGGAAAGCTTAAAGCAAAGGAAGGCACGGTCAGGCGAGATAAGGCTAAGGCACGACAACGCAAGGCTAGGCAATGCACGGAAGGCAAGCAAAGAGTAACGGAAGGTAAGGAAGGCAAGGAAAAGCAAGGAAAGGCAATGGTAACGAAAGGAACGGCACGGCGAGGGGAAACAAGGCTAAGGCACGACAACGCACGCTAGGCAATGCACGGCAAGGCAAGGAAAGGGTAACGCATGGGAAAGCACCGTCAGGCGAGGCAAGGCTAAGGCACGACAACCCAAGGCTAGGCAATGCACGGAAGGCAAGCAAAGAGAAACGGAAGGTAAGGAAGGAAAGGGAAAGCAAAGAAAGGCAAGTGTACCGGAAGGAACGGCACGGCAAGGGGAAACAAGGCTAAGGCACGACAACGCACGGCTAGGCAATGCACGGTAAGGCAAGCAAAGGGTAACGCAATGAAAGGCACGGTGAGGCTAGGCAAGGCTAATGCACGAAAACGCAAGGCTAGGCGATGCACGACAATGCAAGGAAAGCTTAAAGCAAAGGAAGGCAAGGTCAGGCGAGATAATTCTAAGGCACGGCAACGGAAGGCTAGGAAATTCAGGGAAGGCAAGCAAAGAGTACCGGAAGGTAAGGAAGGCAAGGAAAAGGAAAGAAAGGCAAGGGTAACGGAAGGAACTGCACGGCAAGGGGAAACAAGGCTAAGGCACGGCAACGCAGGCTGGGCAATGCACGGCAAGGCAAGGAAAGGGTAACGGAAAGGAACGGAAGGCAAGGCAAAGCCAGGCAAGGCAAGTGTAACAAATGGCACGCAACGGCAAGGGGAAACAAGGCTAAGGCACGACAACACACGGCTAGGAAATGCACGGCAAGGCAAGGAAAGGGTAACGCAAGGCAAGGCACGGTGAGGCTAGGCAAGGCTAATGCACGACAACGCAAGGCTAGGCAATGCACGACAATGCAAGTAAAGCTTAAAGCAAAGGAAGGCACGGTCAGAAGAGATAAGGCTAAGGCACGACAACGCAGGGCTAGGAAATGCAGGGAAGGCAAGGAAAGAGTAACGGAAGGTAAGGAAGGCAAAGGAAAGTAAGGAAAGGCAATGGTAACGGAAGGAACGGCACGGCAAGGGGAAACAAGGCTAAGGCACGACAACGCACGCTAGGCAATGCACGGCAAGGCAAGGAAAGGGTAACGCATGGGAAAGCACGGTCAGACGACGCAAGGCTAAGGAAAGCCAACGCAAGGCTAGGCAATGCACGGCAAGCAAGCAAGGAGTAACGGAATGCAAGGAAGGAAAGGGAAAGCAAGGGAAGGCAAGGGTAACGGAAGGAACGGCACGGCAAGGGGTAAGAAGGCTAAGGCACGACAACGCAGGGCTAGGCAATGCACGGCAAGGCAAGGAAAGGGTAACGCAAGGCAAGGCACGGTGAGGCTAGGCAAGGTTAATGCACGACAACGCAAGGCTAGGCAATGCACGACAATGCAAGGAAAGCTTAAAGCAAAGGAAGGCACGGTCAGGCGAGATAAGGCTAAGGCACGACAACCCAAGGCTAGGCAATGCACGGAAGGCAAGCAAAGAGAAACGGAAGGTAAGGAAGGAAAGGGAAAGCAAAGAAAGGCAAGTGTAACGGAAGGAACGGCACGGCAAGGGGAAACAAGGCTAAGGCACGACAACGCACGGCTAGGCAATGCACGGCAAGGCAAGGAAAGTGTAACGCATGGGAAAGCACGGTCAGGCGATGCAAGGCTAAGGCATGACAACGCAAGGCTAGGCAATGCACGGAAAGCAAGCAAAGAGTAACGGAACGCAAGGAAGGCAAGGGAAAGCAAGGGAAGGCAAGGGTAACGGAAGGAACGGCACGGCAAGGGGTAACAAGGCTAAGGCACGGCAACGCAGGGCTAGGCAATGCACGGCAAGGCAAGGAAAGGGTAACGCAGGGGAAGGCACGGTCAGGTGAGGCAAGGATAAGGCACGACAATGCAAGGCTAGGCAATGCACGGCAAGGCAAGGAAAGAGTAACGGAAGGAAAGGAAGGCAAGTCAAAGCCAGGAAAGGCAAGTGTAACAAAAGGCACGCCACGGCAAGGGGAAACAAGGCTAAGGTACGACAACGCACGGCTAGGCAATGCACGGCAAGGCAAGGAAAGGGTAACGCAAGGCAAGGCACGGTGAGGCTAGGCAAGGCTAATGCACGACAACGCAAGGCTAAGCAATGCACGACAATGTAAGGAAAGCTTAAAGCAAAGGAAGGCACGGTCAGGCGAGATAAGTCTAACGCACGACAACGCAAGGCTAGGCAATGCAGGGAAGGGAAGCAAAGAGTAACGGAAGGCAAGCAAGGCAAGGAAAAGCAAGGAAAGGCAATGGTAACGGAAGGAACGGCACGGCAAGGGGAAACAAGGCTAAGGCACGGCCACGCAGGCTGGGCAATGCACGGCAAGGCAAGGAAAGGGTAACGCATGGGAAAGCACGTTCAGGCGAGGCAAGGCTAAGGCACGACAACGCAA
Organism: Macrotis lagotis; assembly: GCF_037893015.1. Classification (NCBI taxonomy): domain Eukaryota; kingdom Metazoa; phylum Chordata; class Mammalia; order Peramelemorphia; family Peramelidae; genus Macrotis; species Macrotis lagotis. Next base: position 240,018 of record NW_027422164.1, on the reverse strand, counting down.
GGCTAGGCAATGCACGGAAGGCAAGCAAAGAGTAACGGAAGGTAAGGAAGGCAAGGGAAAGCAAAGAAAGGCAAGTGTAACGGAAGGAACTGCACGGCAAGGGGAAACAAGGCTAAGGCACGACAACGCAGGGCTAGGCAATGCACGGCAAGGCAAGCAAAGAGTAACGGGACGCAAGGAAGGCAAGGGAAAGCAAGGGAATGCAAGGGTAACGGAAGGAACGGCACGGCAAGGGGTAACAAGGCTAAGGCACGACAACGCAGGGCTAGGCAATGCACGGCAAGGCAAGCAAAGAGTAACGGAAGGAAAGGAAGGCAACGCAAAGCCAGGCAAGGCAAGTGTAACAAAAGGCACGCAACGGCAAGGGGAAACAAGGCTAAGGCACGACAACACACGGCTAGGAAATGCACGGCAAGGCAAGGAAAGGGTAACGCAAGGCAAGGCACGGTGAGGCTGGGCAAGGCTAATGCACGACAACGCAAGGCTAGGCAATGCACGACAATGCAAGTATAGCTTAAAGCAAAGGAAGGCACGGTCAGGCGAGATAAGGCTAAGGCACGACAACGCAAGGCTAGGCAATGCAGGGAAGGCAAGCAAAGAGTAACGGAAGGTAAGGAAGGCAAGGGAAAGCAAGAAAAGGCAATGGTAACGGAAGGAACGGCACGGCAAGGGGAAACAAGTCTAAGGCACGAAAACGCACGCTAGGCAATGCACGGCAAGGGAAGGAAAGGGTAACGCATGGGAAAGCACGGTCAGGGGAGGCAAGGCTAAGGCACGACAACGCAAGGCTTGGCAATGCACGGAAGGCAAGCAAAGAGTAACGGAAGGTAAGTAAGGGAAGGGAAAGCAAAGAAAGGCAAGTGTAACGGAAGGAACGGCACGGCAAGGGGAAACAAGGCTAAGGCACGACAACGCACGCTAGGCAATGCACGGCAAGGCAAGGAAAGGGTAACGCATGGGAAAGCACGGTCAGGCGAGTCAAGGCTAAGGAAAGCCAACGCAAGGCTAGGCAATGTACGGAAAGCAAGCAAGGAGTAACGGAATCCAAGGAAGGAAAGGGAAAGCAAGGGAAGGCAAGGGTAACGGAAGGAACGGCACGGCAAGGGGTAACAAGGCTAAGGCAGGACAACACACGGCTAGGAAATGCACGGCAAGGCAAGGAAAGGGTAACGCAAGGCAAGGCACGGTGAGGCTAGGCAAGGTTAATGCACGACAACGCAAGGCTAGGCAATGCACGACAATGCAAGGAAAGCTTAAAGCAAAGGAAGGCACGGTGAGGCGAGATAAGTCTAAGGCACGACAACGCAAGGCTAGGCAATGCACGGAAGGCAAGCAAAGAGTAACGGAAGGTAAGGAAGGCAAGGGAAAGCAAGGAAAGGCAATGGTAACGGAAGGAACGGCACGGCAAGGGGAAACAAGGCTAAGGCACGACAACGCACGGCTAGGCAATGCACGGCAAGGCAAGCAAAAGTTAACGCGAGGAAAGGCACTGTGAGGCTAGGCAAGGCTAATGCACGAAAACGCAAGGCTAGGCGACGCACGACAATGCAAGGAAACTGAAAGCAAAGGAAGGCAAGGTCAGGCGAGATAAGGCTAAGGCACGACAACGCAGGGCTAGGCAATGCACGGCAAGGCAAGGAAAGGGTAACGCATGGGAAAGCACGGTCAGGCGAGGCAAGGCTAAGGAAAGCCAACGGAAGGCTAGGCAATGCACGGCAAGGCAAGGAAAGAGTAACGGAAGGAACGGAAGGCAAGGCAAAGCCAGGCAAGGCAAGTGTAACGGAAGGAACGGCACGGCAAGGGGAAACAAGGCTAAGGCACGGCAACGCAGGCTGGGCAATGCACGGCAAGGCAAGGAAAGCTTAAAGCAAAGGAAGGCACGGTCAGGCGAGATAAGGCTAAGGCACGACAACGCAAGGCTAGGCAATGCACGGAAGGCAAGCAAAGAGTAACGGAAGGTAAGGAAGGCAAGGGAAAGCAAAGAAAGGCAAGTGTAACGGAAGGAACGGCACGGCAAGGGGAAACAAGGCTAAGGCACGACAACGCACGCTAGGCAATGCACGGCAAGGCAAGGAAAGGGTAACGCATGGGAAAGCACCGTCAGGCGAGGCAAGGCTAATTCACGACAACCCAAGGCTAGGCAATGCACGGAAGGCAAGCAAAGAGAAACGGAAGGTAAGGAAGGAAAGGGAAAGCAAAGAAAGGCAAGTGTACCGGAAGGAACGGCACGGCAAGGGGAAACAAGGCTAAGGCACGACAACGCACGGCTAGGCAATGCACGGTAAGGCAAGCAAAGGGTAACGCAATGAAAGGCACGGTGAGGCTAGGCAAGGCTAATGCACGAAAACGCAAGGCTAGGCGATGCACGACAATGCAAGGAAAGCTTAAAGGAAAGGAAGGCAAGGTCAGGCGAGATAATTCTAAGGCACGGCAACGGAAGGCTAGGAAATTCAGGGAAGGCAAGCAAAGAGTAACGGAAGGTAAGCAAGGCAAGGAAAAGGAAGGAAAGGCAAGGGTAACGGAAGGAACTGCACGGCAAGGGGAAAGAAGGCTAAGGCACGGCAACGCAGGCTGGGCAATGCACGGCAAGGCAAGGAAAGGGTAACGCATGGGAAAGCACGTTCAGGCGAGGCAAGGCTAAGGCACGACAACGCAAGGCTACGCAATGCAGGGAAGGCAAGCAAAGAGTAACGGAAGGTAAGGAAGGCTAGGGAAAGCAAAGAAAGGCAAGTGTAACGGAAGGAACTGCACGGCAAGGGGAAACAAGGCTAAGGCACGACAACGCACGCTAGGCAATGCACGGCAAGGCAAGGAAAGGGTAACGCATGGGAAAACACGGTCAGGCGAGGCAAGGCTAATGCACGACAACGCAAGGCTAGGCAATGCACGACAATGCAAGGAAAGCTTAAAGAAAAGGAAGGCACGGTCAGGCGAGATAAGGCTAAGGCACGACAACGCAAGGCTAGGCAATGCACGGAAGGCAAGCAAAGAGTAACGGAAGGTAAGGAAGGCAAGGGAAAGCAAGGAAAGGCAAGTGTAACGGAAGGAACGGCACGGCAAGGGGAATCAAGGCTAAGGAACGACAACGCACGCTAGGCAATGCACGGCAAGGCAAGGAAAGGGTAACGCATGGGAAAGCACGGTCAGGCGAGGCAAGCCTAAGGCATGACAACGCAAGGCTAGGCAATGCACGGAAAGCAAGCAAAGAGTAACGGAACGCAAGGAAGGCAAGGGAAAGCAAGGGAAGGCAAGGGTAACGGAAGGAACGGCACGGCAAGGGGTAACAAGGCTAAGGCACGACAACGCAGGGCTAGGCAATGCACGGCAAGGCAAGGAAAGAGTAACGGAAAGGAACGGAAGGCAAGGCAAAGCCAGGCAAGGCAAGTGTAACAAAAGGCACGCAACGGCAAGGGGAAACAAGGCTAAGGCACGACAACACACGGCTAGGAAATGCACGGCAAGGCAAGGAAAGGGTAACGCAAGGCAAGGCACGGTGAGGCTAGGCAAGGCTAATGCACGACAACGCAAGGCTAGGCAATGCACGACAATGCAAGTAAAGCTTAAAGCAAAGGAAGGCACGGTCAGAAGAGATAAGGCTAAGCCACGACAACGCAGGGCTAGGAAATGCAGGGAAGGCAAGGAAAGAGTAACGGAAGGTAAGGAAGGCAAAGGAAAGTAAGGAAAGGCAATGGTAACGGAAGGAACGGCACGGCAAGGGGAAACAAGGCTAAGGCACGACAACGCACGCTAGGCAATGCACGGCAAGACAAGGAAAGGGTAACGCATGGGAAAGCACGGTCAGACGAGGCAAGGCTAAGGAAAGCCAACGCAAGGCTAGGCAATGCACGGCAAGCAAGCAAGGAGTAACGGAATGCAAGGAAGGAAAGGGAAAGCAAGGGAAGGCAAGGGTAACGGAAGGAACGGCACGGCAAGGGGTAAGAAGGCTAAGGCACGACAACGCACGCTAGGCAATGCACGGCAAGGCAAGGAAAGAGTAACGCATGGGAAAGCACGGTCAGGGGAGGCAAGGCTAAGGCATGACAACGCAAGGCTAGGCAATGCACGGAAAGCAAGCAAAGAGTAACGGGACGCAAGGAAGGCAAGGGAAAGCAAGGGAATGCAAGGGTAACGGAAGGAACGGCACGGCAAGGGGTAACAAGGCTAAGGCACGACAACGCAGGGCTAGGCAATGCACGGCAAGGCAAGCAAAGAGTAACGGAAGGAAAGGAAGGCAACGCAAAGCCAGGCAAGGCAAGTGTAACAAAAGGCACGCAACGGCAAGGGGAAACAAGGCTAAGGCACGACAACACACGGCTAGGAAATGCACGGCAAGGCAAGGAAAGGGTAACGCAAGGCAAGGCACGGTGAGGCTGGGCAAGGCTAATGCACGACAACGCAAGGCTAGGCAATGCACGACAATGCAAGTAAAGCTTAAAGCAAAGGAAGGCACGGTCAGGCGAGATAAGGCTAAGGCACGACAACGCAAGGCTAGGCAATGCAGGGAAGGCAAGCAAAGAGTAACGGAAGGTAAGGAAGGCAAGGGAAAGCAAGAAAAGGCAATGGTAACGGAAGGAACGGCACGGCAAGGGGAAACAAGTCTAAGGCACGAAAACGCACGCTAGGCAATGCACGGCAAGGGAAGGAAAGGGTAACGCATGGGAAAGCACGGTCAGGGGAGGCAAGGCTAAGGCACGACAACGCAAGGCTTGGCAATGCACGGAAGGCAAGCAAAGAGTAACGGAAGGTAAGTAAGGGAAGGGAAAGCAAAGAAAGGCAAGTGTAACGGAAGGAACGGCACGGCAAGGGGAAACAAGGCTAAGGCACGACAACGCACGCTAGGCAATGCACGGCAAGGCAAGGAAAGGGTAACGCATGGGAAAGCACGGTCAGGCGAGTCAAGGCTAAGGAAAGCCAACGCAAGGCTAGGCAATGTACGGAAAGCAAGCAAGGAGTAACGGAATGCAAGAAAGGAAAGGGAAAGCAAGGGAAGGCAAGGGTAACGGAAGGAACGGCACGGCAAGGGGTAACAAGGCTAAGGCAGGACAACACACGGCTAGGAAATGCACGGCAAGGCAAGGAAAGGGTAACGCAAGGCAAGGCACGGTGAGGCTAGGCAAGGTTAATGCACGACCACGCAAGGCTAGGCAATGCACGACAATGCAAGGAAAGCTTAAAGCAAAGGAAGGCACGGTGAGGCGAGATAAGTCTAAGGCACGACAACGCAAGGCTAGGCAATGCACGGAAGGCAAGCAAAGAGTAACGGAAGGTAAGGAAGGCAAGGGAAAGCAAGGAAAGGCAATGGTAACGGAAGGAACAGCACGGCAAGGGGAAACAAGGCTAAGGCACGACAACGCAAGGCTAGGCAATGCACGGCAAGGCAAGCAAAAGTTAACGCGAGGAAAGGCACTGTGAGGCTAGGCAAGGCTAATGCACGAAAACGCAAGGCTAGGCGACGCACGACAATGCAAGGAAACTGAAAGCAAAGGAAGGCAAGGTCAGGCGAGATAAGGCTAAGGCACGACAACGCAGGGCTAGGCAATGCACGGCAAGGCAAGGAAAGGGTAACGCATGGGAAAGCACGGTCAGGCGAGGCAAGGCTAAGGAAAGCCAACGGAAGGCTAGGCAATGCACGGCAAGGCAAGGAAAGAGTAACGGAAGGAACGGAAGGCAAGGCAAAGCCAGGCAAGGCAAGTGTAACGGAAGAAACGGCACGGCAAGGGGAAACAAGGCTAAGGCACGGCAACGCAGGCTGGGCAATGCACGGCAAGGCAAGGAAAGCTTAAAGCAAAGGAAGGCACGGTCAGGCGAGATAAGGCTAAGGCACGACAACGCAAGGCTAGGCAATGCACGGAAGGCAAGCAAAGAGTAACGGAAGGTAAGGAAGGCAAGGGAAAGCAAAGAAAGGCAAGTGTAACGGAAGGAACGGCACGGCAAGGGGAAACAAGGCTAAGCCACGACAACGCAGGGCTAGGAAATGCAGGGAAGGCAAGGAAAGAGTAACGGAAGGTAAGGAAGGCAAAGGAAAGTAAGGAAAGGCAATGGTAACGGAAGGAACGGCACGGCAAGGGGAAACAAGGCTAAGGCACGACAACGCACGCTAGGCAATGCACGGCAAGACAAGGAAAGGGTAACGCATGGGAAAGCACGGTCAGACGAGGCAAGGCTAAGGAAAGCCAACGCAAGGCTAGGCAATGCACGGCAAGCAAGCAAGGAGTAACGGAATGCAAGGAAGGAAAGGGAAAGCAAGGGAAGGCAAGGGTAACGGAAGGAACGGCACGGCAAGGGGTAAGAAGGCTAAGGCACGACAACGCACGCTAGGCAATGCACGGCAAGGCAAGGAAAGAGTAACGCATGGGAAAGCACGGTCAGGGGAGGCAAGGCTAAGGCATGGCAACGCAAGGCTAGGCAATGCACGGAAAGCAAGCAAAGAGTAACGGGACGCAAGGAAGGCAAGGGAAAGCAAGGGAATGCAAGGGTAACGGAAGGAACGGTACGGCAAGGGGTAACAAGGCTAAGGCACGACAACGCAGGGCTAGGCAATGCACGGCAAGGCAAGCAAAGAGTAACGGAAGGAAAGGAAGGCAACGCAAAGCCAGGCAAGGCAAGTGTAACAAAAGGCACGCAACGGCAAGGGGAAACAAGGCTAAGGCACGACAACACACGGCTAGGAAATGCACGGCAAGGCAAGGAAAGGGTAACGCAAGGCAAGGCACGGTGAGGCTGGGCAAGGCTAATGCACGACAACGCAAGGCTAGGCAATGCACGACAATGCAAGTAAAGCTTAAAGCAAAGGAAGGCACGGTCAGGCGAGATAAGGCTAAGGCACGACAACGCAAGGCTAGGCAATGCAGGGAAGGCAAGCAAAGAGTAACGGAAGGTAAGGAAGGCAAGGGAAAGCAAGAAAAGGCAATGGTAACGGAAGGAACGGCACGGCAAGGGGAAACAAGTCTAAGGCACGAAAACGCACGCTAGGCAATGCACGGCAAGGGAAGGAAAGGGTAACGCATGGGAAAGCACGGTCAGGGGAGGCAAGGCTAAGGCACGACAACGCAAGGCTTGGCAATGCACGGAAGGCAAGCAAAGAGTAACGGAAGGTAAGTAAGGCAAGGGAAAGCAAAGAAAGGCAAGTGTAACGGAAGGAACGGCACGGCAAGGGGAAACAAGGCTAAGGCACGACAACGCACGCTAGGCAATGCACGGCAAGGCAAGGAAAGGGTAACGCATGGGAAAGCACGGTCAGGCGAGTCAAGGCTAAGGAAAGCCAACGCAAGGCTAGGCAATGTACGGAAAGCAAGCAAGGAGTAACGGAATGCAAGAAAGGAAAGGGAAAGCAAGGGAAGGCAAGGGTAACGGAAGGAACGGCACGGCAAGGGGTAACAAGGCTAAGGCAGGACAACACACGGCTAGGAAATGCACGGCAAGGCAAGGAAAGGGTAACGCAAGGCAAGGCACGGTGAGGCTAGGCAAGGTTAATGCACGACCACGCAAGGCTAGGCAATGCACGACAATGCAAGGAAAGCTTAAAGCAAAGGAAGGCACGGTGAGGCGAGATAAGTCTAAGGCACGACAACGCAAGGCTAGGCAATGCACGGAAGGCAAGCAAAGAGTAACGGAAGGTAAGGAAGGCAAGGGAAAGCAAGGAAAGGCAATGGTAACGGAAGGAACAGCACGGCAAGGGGAAACAAGGCTAAGGCACGACAACGCAAGGCTAGGCAATGCACGGCAAGGCAAGCAAAAGTTAACGCGAGGAAAGGCACTGTGAGGCTAGGCAAGGCTAATGCACGAAAACGCAAGGCTAGGCGACGCACGACAATGCAAGGAAACTGAAAGCAAAGGAAGGCAAGGTCAGGCGAGATAAGGCTAAGGCACGACAACGCAGGGCTAGGCAATGCACGGCAAGGCAAGGAAAGGGTAACGCATGGGAAAGCACGGTCAGGCGAGGCAAGGCTAAGGAAAGCCAACGGAAGGCTAGGCAATGCACGGCAAGGCAAGGAAAGAGTAACGGAAGGAACGGAAGGCAAGGCAAAGCCAGGCAAGGCAAGTGTAACGGAAGAAACGGCACGGCAAGGGGAAAGAAGGCTAAGGCACGGCAACGCAGGCTGGGCAATGCACGGCAAGGCAAGGAAAGGGTAACGCATGGGAAAGCACGTTCAGGCGAGGCAAGGCTAAGGCACGACAACGCAAGGCTACGCAATGCAGGGAAGGCAAGCAAAGAGTAACGGAAGGTAAGGAAGGCAAGGGAAAGCAAAGAAAGGCAAGTGTAACGGAAGGAACTGCACGGCAAGGGGAAACAAGGCTAAGGCACGACAACGCACGCTAGGCAATGCACGGCAAGGCAAGGAAAGGGTAACGCATGGGAAAACACGGTCAGGCGAGGCAAGGCTAATGCACGACAACGCAAGGCTAGGCAATGCACGACAATGCAAGGAAAGCTTAAAGAAAAGGAAGGCACGGTCAGGCGAGATAAGGCTAAGGCACGACAACGCAAGGCTAGGCAATGCACGGAAGGCAAGCAAAGAGTAACGGAAGGTAAGGAAGGCAAGGGAAAGCAAGGAAAGGCAAGTGTAACGGAAGGAACGGCACGGCAAGGGGAATCAAGGCTAAGGAACGACAACGCACGCTAGGCAATGCACGGCAAGGCAAGGAAAGGGTAACGCATGGGAAAGCACGGTCAGGCGAGGCAAGCCTAAGGCATGACAACGCAAGGCTAGGCAATGCACGGAAAGCAAGCAAAGAGTAACGGAACGCAAGGAAGGCAAGGGAAAGCAAGGGAAGGCAAGGGTAACGGAAGGAACGGCACGGCAAGGGGTAACAAGGCTAAGGCACGACAACGCAGGGCTAGGCAATGCACGGCAAGGCAAGGAAAGAGTAACGGAAAGGAACGGAAGGCAAGGCAAAGCCAGGCAAGGCAAGTGTAACAAAAGGCACGCAACGGCAAGGGGAAACAAGGCTAAGGCACGACAACACACGGCTAGGAAATGCACGGCAAGGCAAGGAAAGGGTAACGCAAGGCAAGGCACGGTGAGGCTAGGCAAGGCTAATGCACGACAACGCAAGGCTAGGCAATGCACGACAATGCAAGTAAAGCTTAAAGCAAAGGAAGGCACGGTCAGAAGAGATAAGGCTAAGCCACGACAACGCAGGGCTAGGAAATGCAGGGAAGGCAAGGAAAGAGTAACGGAAGGTAAGGAAGGCAAAGGAAAGTAAGGAAAGGCAATGGTAACGGAAGGAACGGCACGGCAAGGGGAAACAAGGCTAAGGCACGACAACGCACGCTAGGCAATGCACGGCAAGACAAGGAAAGGGTAACGCATGGGAAAGCACGGTCAGACGAGGCAAGGCTAAGGAAAGCCAACGCAAGGCTAGGCAATGCACGGCAAGCAAGCAAGGAGTAACGGAATGCAAGGAAGGAAAGGGAAAGCAAGGGAAGGCAAGGGTAACGGAAGGAACGGCACGGCAAGGGGTAAGAAGGCTAAGGCACGACAACGCACGCTAGGCAATGCACGGCAAGGCAAGGAAAGAGTAACGCATGGGAAAGCACGGTCAGGGGAGGCAAGGCTAAGGCATGACAACGCAAGGCTAGGCAATGCACGGAAAGCAAGCAAAGAGTAACGGGACGCAAGGAAGGCAAGGGAAAGCAAGGGAATGCAAGGGTAACGGAAGGAACGGCACGGCAAGGGGTAACAAGGCTAAGGCACGACAACGCAGGGCTAGGCAATGCACGGCAAGGCAAGCAAAGAGTAACGGAAGGAAAGGAAGGCAACGCAAAGCCAGGCAAGGCAAGTGTAACAAAAGGCACGCAACGGCAAGGGGAAACAAGGCTAAGGCACGACAACACACGGCTAGGAAATGCACGGCAAGGCAAGGAAAGGGTAACGCAAGGCAAGGCACGGTGAGGCTGGGCAAGGCTAATGCACGACAACGCAAGGCTAGGCAATGCACGACAATGCAAGTAAAGCTTAAAGCAAAGGAAGGCACGGTCAGGCGAGATAAGGCTAAGGCACGACAACGCAAGGCTAGGCAATGCAGGGAAGGCAAGCAAAGAGTAACGGAAGGTAAGGAAGGCAAGGGAAAGCAAGAAAAGGCAATGGTAACGGAAGGAACGGCACGGCAAGGGGAAACAAGTCTAAGGCACGAAAACGCACGCTAGGCAATGCACGGCAAGGGAAGGAAAGGGTAACGCATGGGAAAGCACGGTCAGGGGAGGCAAGGCTAAGGCACGACAACGCAAGGCTTGGCAATGCACGGAAGGCAAGCAAAGAGTAACGGAAGGTAAGTAAGGGAAGGGAAAGCAAAGAAAGGCAAGTGTAACGGAAGGAACGGCACGGCAAGGGGAAACAAGGCTAAGGCACGACAACGCACGCTAGGCAATGCACGGCAAGGCAAGGAAAGGGTAACGCATGGGAAAGCACGGTCAGGCGAGTCAAGGCTAAGGAAAGCCAACGCAAGGCTAGGCAATGTACGGAAAGCAAGCAAGGAGTAACGGAATGCAAGAAAGGAAAGGGAAAGCAAGGGAAGGCAAGGGTAACGGAAGGAACGGCACGGCAAGGGGTAACAAGGCTAAGGCAGGACAACACACGGCTAGGAAATGCACGGCAAGGCAAGGAAAGGGTAACGCAAGGCAAGGCACGGTGAGGCTAGGCAAGGTTAATGCACGACCACGCAAGGCTAGGCAATGCACGACAATGCAAGGAAAGCTTAAAGCAAAGGAAGGCACGGTGAGGCGAGATAAGTCTAAGGCACGACAACGCAAGGCTAGGCAATGCACGGAAGGCAAGCAAAGAGTAACGGAAGGTAAGGAAGGCAAGGGAAAGCAAGGAAAGGCAATGGTAACGGAAGGAACAGCACGGCAAGGGGAAACAAGGCTAAGGCACGACAACGCAAGGCTAGGCAATGCACGGCAAGGCAAGCAAAAGTTAACGCGAGGAAAGGCACTGTGAGGCTAGGCAAGGCTAATGCACGAAAACGCAAGGCTAGGCGACGCACGACAATGCAAGGAAACTGAAAGCAAAGGAAGGCAAGGTCAGGCGAGATAAGGCTAAGGCACGACAACGCAGGGCTAGGCAATGCACGGCAAGGCAAGGAAAGGGTAACGCATGGGAAAGCACGGTCAGGCGAGGCAAGGCTAAGGAAAGCCAACGGAAGGCTAGGCAATGCACGGCAAGGCAAGGAAAGAGTAACGGAAGGAACGGAAGGCAAGGCAAAGCCAGGCAAGGCAAGTGTAACGGAAGAAACGGCACGGCAAGGGGAAACAAGGCTAAGGCACGGCAACGCAGGCTGGGCAATGCACGGCAAGGCAAGGAAAGCTTAAAGCAAAGGAAGGCACGGTCAGGCGAGATAAGGCTAAGGCACGACAACGCAAGGCTAGGCAATGCACGGAAGGCAAGCAAAGAGTAACGGAAGGTAAGGAAGGCAAGGGAAAGCAAAGAAAGGCAAGTGTAACGGAAGGAACGGCACGGCAAGGGGAAACAAGGCTAAGCCACGACAACGCAGGGCTAGGAAATGCAGGGAAGGCAAGGAAAGAGTAACGGAAGGTAAGGAAGGCAAAGGAAAGTAAGGAAAGGCAATGGTAACGGAAGGAACGGCACGGCAAGGGGAAACAAGGCTAAGGCACGACAACGCACGCTAGGCAATGCACGGCAAGACAAGGAAAGGGTAACGCATGGGAAAGCACGGTCAGACGAGGCAAGGCTAAGGAAAGCCAACGCAAGGCTAGGCAATGCACGGCAAGCAAGCAAGGAGTAACGGAATGCAAGGAAGGAAAGGGAAAGCAAGGGAAGGCAAGGGTAACGGAAGGAACGGCACGGCAAGGGGTAAGAAGGCTAAGGCACGACAACGCACGCTAGGCAATGCACGGCAAGGCAAGGAAAGAGTAACGCATGGGAAAGCACGGTCAGGGGAGGCAAGGCTAAGGCATGGCAACGCAAGGCTAGGCAATGCACGGAAAGCAAGCAAAGAGTAACGGGACGCAAGGAAGGCAAGGGAAAGCAAGGGAATGCAAGGGTAACGGAAGGAACGGTACGGCAAGGGGTAACAAGGCTAAGGCACGACAACGCAGGGCTAGGCAATGCACGGCAAGGCAAGCAAAGAGTAACGGAAGGAAAGGAAGGCAACGCAAAGCCAGGCAAGGCAAGTGTAACAAAAGGCACGCAACGGCAAGGGGAAACAAGGCTAAGGCACGACAACACACGGCTAGGAAATGCACGGCAAGGCAAGGAAAGGGTAACGCAAGGCAAGGCACGGTGAGGCTGGGCAAGGCTAATGCACGACAACGCAAGGCTAGGCAATGCACGACAATGCAAGTAAAGCTTAAAGCAAAGGAAGGCACGGTCAGGCGAGATAAGGCTAAGGCACGACAACGCAAGGCTAGGCAATGCAGGGAAGGCAAGCAAAGAGTAACGGAAGGTAAGGAAGGCAAGGGAAAGCAAGAAAAGGCAATGGTAACGGAAGGAACGGCACGGCAAGGGGAAACAAGTCTAAGGCACGAAAACGCACGCTAGGCAATGCACGGCAAGGGAAGGAAAGGGTAACGCATGGGAAAGCACGGTCAGGGGAGGCAAGGCTAAGGCACGACAACGCAAGGCTTGGCAATGCACGGAAGGCAAGCAAAGAGTAACGGAAGGTAAGTAAGGCAAGGGAAAGCAAAGAAAGGCAAGTGTAACGGAAGGAACGGCACGGCAAGGGGAAACAAGGCTAAGGCACGACAACGCACGCTAGGCAATGCACGGCAAGGCAAGGAAAGGGTAACGCATGGGAAAGCACGGTCAGGCGAGTCAAGGCTAAGGAAAGCCAACGCAAGGCTAGGCAATGTACGGAAAGCAAGCAAGGAGTAACGGAATGCAAGAAAGGAAAGGGAAAGCAAGGGAAGGCAAGGGTAACGGAAGGAACGGCACGGCAAGGGGTAACAAGGCTAAGGCAGGACAACACACGGCTAGGAAATGCACGGCAAGGCAAGGAAAGGGTAACGCAAGGCAAGGCACGGTGAGGCTAGGCAAGGTTAATGCACGACCACGAAAGGCTAGGCAATGCACGACAATGCAAGGAAAGCTTAAAGCAAAGGAAGGCACGGTGAGGCGAGATAAGTCTAAGGCACGACAACGCAAGGCTAGGCAATGCACGGAAGGCAAGCAAAGAGTAACGGAAGGTAAGGAAGGCAAGGGAAAGCAAGGAAAGGCAATGGTAACGGAAGGAACAGCACGGCAAGGGGAAACAAGGCTAAGGCACGACAACGCAAGGCTAGGCAATGCACGGCAAGGCAAGCAAAAGTTAACGCGAGGAAAGGCACTGTGAGGCTAGGCAAGGCTAATGCACGAAAACGCAAGGCTAGGCGACGCACGACAATGCAAGGAAACTGAAAGCAAAGGAAGGCAAGGTCAGGCGAGATAAGGCTAAGGCACGACAACGCAGGGCTAGGCAATGCACGGCAAGGCAAGGAAAGGGTAACGCATGGGAAAGCACGGTCAGGCGAGGCAAGGCTAAGGAAAGCCAACGGAAGGCTAGGCAATGCACGGCAAGGCAAGGAAAGAGTAACGGAAGGAACGGAAGGCAAGGCAAAGCCAGGCAAGGCAAGTGTAACGGAAGAAACGGCACGGCAAGGGGAAACAAGGCTAAGGCACGGCAACGCAGGCTGGGCAATGCACGGCAAGGCAAGGAAAGCTTAAAGCAAAGGAAGGCACGGTCAGGCGAGATAAGGCTAAGGCACGACAACGCAAGGCTAGGCAATGCACGGAAGGCAAGCAAAGAGTAACGGAAGGTAAGGAAGGCAAGGGAAAGCAAAGAAAGGCAAGTGTAACGGAAGGAACGGCACGGCAAGGGGAAACAAGGCTAAGGCACGACAACGCACGCTAGGCAATGCACGGCAAGGCAAGGAAAGGGTAACGCAAGGCAAGGCACGGTGAGGTAGGCAAGGTTAATGCACGACAACGCAAGGCTAGGCAATGCACGACAATGCAAGGAAAGCTTAAAGCAAAGGAAGGCACGGTCAGGCGAGATAATTCTAAGGCACGGCAACGGAAGGCTAGGAAATTCAGGGAAGGCAAGCAAAGAGTAACGGAAGGTAAGCAAGGCAAGGAAAAGGAAGGAAAGGCAAGGGTAACGGAAGGAACTGCACGGCAAGGGGAAACAAGGCTAAGGCACGGCAACGCAGGCTGGGCAATGCACGGCAAGGCAAGGAAAGGGTAACGCATGGGAAAGCACGTTCAGGCGAGGCAAGGCTAAGGCACGACAACGCAAGGCTACGCAATGCAGGGAAGGCAAGCAAAGAGTAACGGAAGGTAAGGAAGGCAAGGGAAAGCAAAGAAAGGCAAGTGTAACGGAAGGAACTGCACGGCAAGGGGAAACAAGGCTAAGGCACGACAACGCACGCTAGGCAATGCACGGCAAGGCAAGGAAAGGGTAACGCATGGGAAAACACGGTCAGGCGAGGCAAGGCTAATGCACGACAACGCAAGGCTAGGCAATGCACGACAATGCAAGGAAAGCTTAAAGAAAAGGAAGGCACGGTCAGGCGAGATAAGGCTAAGGCACGACAACGCAAGGCTAGGCAATGCACGGAAGGCAAGCAAAGAGTAACGGAAGGTAAGGAAGGCAAGGGAAAGCAAGGAAAGGCAAGTGTAACGGAAGGAACGGCACGGCAAGGGGAAACAAGGCTAAGGAACGACAACGCACGCTAGGCAATGCACGGCAAGGCAAGGCAAGGGTAACGCATGGGAAAGCACGGTCAGGCGAGGCAAGCCTAAGGCATGACAACGCAAGGCTAGGCAATGCACGGAAAGCAAGCAAAGAGTAACGGAACGCAAGGAAGGCAAGGGAAAGCAAGGGAAGGCAAGGGTAACGGAAGGAACGGCACGGCAAGGGGTAACAAGGCTAAGGCACGACAACGCAGGGCTAGGCAATGCACGGCAAGGCAAGGAAAGAGTAACGGAAAGGAACGGAAGGCAAGGCAAAGCCAGGCAAGGCAAGTGTAACAAATGGCACGCAACGGCAAGGGGAAACAAGGCTAAGGCACGACAACACACGGCTAGGAAATGCACGGCAAGGCAAGGAAAGGGTAACGCAAGGCAAGGCACGGTGAGGCTAGGCAAGGCTAATGCACGACAACGCAAGGCTAGGCAATGCACGACAATGCAAGTAAAGCTTAAAGCAAAGGAAGGCACGGTCAGAAGAGATAAGGCTAAGGCACGACAACGCAGGGCTAGGAAATGCAGGGAAGGCAAGGAAAGAGTAACGGAAGGTAAGGAAGGCAAAGGAAAGTAAGGAAAGGCAATGGTAACGGAAGGAACGGCACGGCAAGGGGAAACAAGGCTAAGGCACGACAACGCACGCTAGGCAATGCACGGCAAGGCAAGGAAAGGGTAACGCATGGGAAAGCACGGTCAGACGACGCAAGGCTAAGGAAAGCCAACGCAAGGCTAGGCAATGCACGGCAAGCAAGCAAGGAGTAACGGAATGCAAGGAAGGAAAGGGAAAGCAAGGGAAGGCAAGGGTAACGGAAGGAACGGCACGGCAAGGGGTAAGAAGGCTAAGGCACGACAACGCAGGGCTAGGCAATGCACGGCAAGGCAAGGAAAGGGTAACGCAAGGCAAGGCACGGTGAGGCTAGGCAAGGTTAATGCACGACAACGCAAGGCTAGGCAATGCACGACAATGCAAGGAAAGCTTAAAGCAAAGGAAGGCACGGTCAGGCGAGATAAGGCTAAGGCACGACAACCCAAGGCTAGGCAATGCACGGAAGGCAAGCAAAGAGAAACGGAAGGTAAGGAAGGAAAGGGAAAGCAAAGAAAGGCAAGTGTAACGGAAGGAACGGCACGGCAAGGGGAAACAAGGCTAAGGCACGACAACGCACGGCTAGGCAATGCACGGCAAGTCAAGGAAAGTGTAACGCATGGGAAAGCACGGTCAGGCGATGCAAGGCTAAGGCATGACAACGCAAGGCTAGGCAATGCACGGAAAGCAATCAAAGGGTAACGGAACGCAAGGAAGGCAAGGGAAAGCAAGGGAAGGCAAGGGTAACGGAAGGAACGGCACGGCAAGGGGTAACAAGGCTAAGGCACGGCAACGCAGGGCTAGGCAATGCACGGCAAGGCAAGGAAAGGGTAACGCAGGGGAAGGCACGGTCAGGTGAGGCAAGGATAAGGCACGACAATGCAAGGCTAGGCAATGCACGGCAAGGCAAGGAAAGAGTAACGGAAGGAAAGGAAGGCAAGTCAAAGCCAGGAAAGGCAAGTGTAACAAAAGGCACGCCACGGCAAGGGGAAACAAGGCTAAGGTACGACAACGCACGGCTAGGCAATGCACGGCAAGGCAAGGAAAGGGTAACGCAAGGCAAGGCACGGTGAGGCTAGGCAAGGCTAATGCACGACAACGCAAGGCTAAGCAATGCACGACAATGTAAGGAAAGCTTAAAGCAAAGGAAGGCACGGTCAGGCGAGATAAGTCTAACGCACGACAACGCAAGGCTAGGCAATGCAGGGAAGGGAAGCAAAGAGTAACGGAAGGCAAGCAAGGCAAGGAAAAGCAAGGAAAGGCAATGGTAACGGAAGGAACTGCACGGCAAGGGGAAACAAGGCTAAGGCACGGCCACGCAGGCTGGGCAATGCACGGCAAGGCAAGGAAAGGGTAACGCATGGGAAAGCACGTTCAGGCGAGGCAAGGCTAAGGCACGACAACGCAAGGCTAGGCAATGCACGGAAGGCAAGCAAAGAGTAACGGAAGGTAAGGAAGGCAAGGGAAAGCAAAGAAAGGCAAGTGTAACGGAAGGAACTGCACGGCAAGGGGAAACAAGGCTAAGGCACGACAACGCAGGGCTAGGCAATGCACGGCAAGGCAAGCAAAGAGTAACGGGACGCAAGGAAGGCAAGGGAAAGCAAGGGAATGCAAGGGTAACGGAAGGAACGGCACGGCAAGGGGTAACAAGGCTAAGGCACGACAACGCAGGGCTAGGCAATGCACGGCAAGGCAAGCAAAGAGTAACGGAAGGAAAGGAAGGCAACGCAAAGCCAGGCAAGGCAAGTGTAACAAAAGGCACGCAACGGCAAGGGGAAACAAGGCTAAGGCACGACAACACACGGCTAGGAAATGCACGGCAAGGCAAGGAAAGGGTAACGCAAGGCAAGGCACGGTGAGGCTGGGCAAGGCTAATGCACGACAACGCAAGGCTAGGCAATGCACGACAATGCAAGTAAAGCTTAAAGCAAAGGAAGGCACGGTCAGGCGAGATAAGGCTAAGGCACGACAACGCAAGGCTAGGCAATGCAGGGAAGGCAAGCAAAGAGTAACGGAAGGTAAGGAAGGCAAGGGAAAGCAAGAAAAGGCAATGGTAACGGAAGGAACGGCACGGCAAGGGGAAACAAGTCTAAGGCACGAAAACGCACGCTAGGCAATGCACGGCAAGGGAAGGAAAGGGTAACGCATGGGAAAGCACGGTCAGGGGAGGCAAGGCTAAGGCACGACAACGCAAGGCTTGGCAATGCACGGAAGGCAAGCAAAGAGTAACGGAAGGTAAGTAAGGCAAGGGAAAGCAAAGAAAGGCAAGTGTAACGGAAGGAACGGCACGGCAAGGGGAAACAAGGCTAAGGCACGACAACGCACGCTAGGCAATGCACGGCAAGGCAAGGAAAGGGTAACGCATGGGAAAGCACGGTCAGGCGAGTCAAGGCTAAGGAAAGCCAACGCAAGGCTAGGCAATGTACGGAAAGCAAGCAAGGAGTAACGGAATCCAAGGAAGGAAAGGGAAAGCAAGGGAAGGCAAGGGTAACGGAAGGAACGGCACGGCAAGGGGTAACAAGGCTAAGGCAGGACAACACACGGCTAGGAAATGCACGGCAAGGCAAGGAAAGGGTAACGCAAGGCAAGGCACGGTGAGGCTAGGCAAGGTTAATGCACGACAACGCAAGGCTAGGCAATGCACGACAATGCAAGGAAAGCTTAAAGCAAAGGAAGGCACGGTGAGGCGAGATAAGTCTAAGGCACGACAACGCAAGGCTAGGCAATGCACGGAAGGCAAGCAAAGAGTAACGGAAGGTAAGGAAGGCAAGGGAAAGCAAGGAAAGGCAATGGTAACGGAAGGAACGGCACGGCAAGGGGAAACAAGGCTAAGGCACGACAACGCACGGCTAGGCAATGCACGGCAAGGCAAGGAAAAGGGCAGGAAAGGCACTGTGAGGCTAGGCAAGGCTAATGCACGAAAACGCAAGGCTAGGCGACGCACGACAATGCAAGGAAACTGAAAGCAAAGGAAGGCAAGGTCAGGCGAGATAAGGCTAAGGCACGACAACGCAGGGCTAGGCAATGCACGGCAAGGCAAGGAAAGGGTAACGCATGGGAAAGCACGGTCAGGCGAGGCAAGGCTAAGGAAAGCCAACGGAAGGCTAGGCAATGCACGGCAAGGCAAGGAAAGAGTAACGGAAGGAACGGAAGGCAAGGCAAAGCCAGGCAAGGCAAGTGTAACGGAAGGAACGGCACGGCAAGGGGAAACAAGGCTAAGGCACGGCAACGCAGGCTGGGCAATGCACGGCAAGGCAAGGAAAGCTTAAAGCAAAGGAAGGCACGGTCAGGCGAGATAAGGCTAAGGCACGACAACGCAAGGCTAGGCAATGCAGGGAAGGCAAGCAAAGAGTAACGGAAGGTAAGGAAGGCAAGGGAAAGCAAAGAAAGGCAAGTGTAACGGAAGGAACGGCACGGCAAGGGGAAACAAGGCTAAGGCACGGCAACGCACGCTAGGCAATGCACGGCAAGGCAAGGAAAGGGTAACGCAAGGCAAGGCACGGTGAGGCTAGGCAAGGTTAATGCACGACAACGCAAGGCTAGGCAATGCACGACAATGCAAGGAAAGCTTAAAGCAAAGGAAGGCACGGTCAGGCGAGATAAGGCTAAGGCACGACAACGCAAGGCTAGGCAATGCACGGAAGGCAAGCAAAGAGTAACGGAAGGTAAGGAAGGCAAGGAAAAGCAAGGAAAGGCAATGGTAACGAAAGGAACGGCACGGCGAGGGGAAACAAGGCTAAGGCACGACAACGCACGCTAGGCAATGCACGGCAAGGCAAGGAAAGGGTAACGCATGGGAAAGCACCGTCAGGCGA
Organism: Macrotis lagotis; assembly: GCF_037893015.1. NCBI lineage: Eukaryota > Metazoa > Chordata > Mammalia > Peramelemorphia > Peramelidae > Macrotis > Macrotis lagotis. Next base: position 220,939 of record NW_027422164.1, on the reverse strand, counting down.
GGCAAGGCTAAGGCACGACAACCCAAGGCTAGGCAATGCACGGAAGGCAAGCAAAGAGAAACGGAAGGTAAGGAAGGCAAAGGGAAAGCAAAGAAAGGCAAGTGTAACGGAAGGAACGGCACGGCAAGGGGAAACAAGGCTAAGGCACGACAACGCACGGCTAGGCAATGCACGGCAAGGCAAGCAAAGGGTAACGCAATGGCAAAGGCACGGTGAGGCTAGGCAAGGCTAATGCACGACAACGCAAGGCTAGGCAATGCACGACAATGCAAGGAAAGCTTAAAGCAAAGGAAGGCAAGGTCAGGCGAGATAATTCTAAGGCACGACAACGGAAGGCTAGGCAATGCAGGGAAGGCAAGCAAAGAGTAACGGAAGGTAAGGAAGGCAAGGAAAAGGAAGGAAAGGCAAGGGTAACGGAAGGAACGGCACGGCAAGGGGAAACAAGGCTAAGGCACGGCAACGCAGGCTGGGCAATGCACGGCAAGGCAAGGAAAGGGTAACGGAAAGGAACGGAAGGCAAGGCAAAGCCAGGCAAGGCAAGTGTAACAAATGGCACGCAACGGCAAGGGGAAACAAGGCTAAGGCACGACAACACACGGCTAGGAAATGCACGGCAAGGCAAGGAAAGGGTAACGCAAGGCAAGGCACGGTGAGGCTAGGCAAGGCTAAGGCACGACAACGCAAGGCTAGGCAATGCACGACAATGCAAGTAAAGCTTAAAGCAAAAGAAGGCACGGTCAGAAGAGATAAGGCTAAGGCACGACAACGCAGGGCTAGGAAATGCAGGGAAGGCAAGGAAAGAGTAACGGAAGGTAAGGAAGGCAAAGGAAAGTAAGGAAAGGCAATGGTAACGGAAGGAACGGCACGGCAAGGGGAAACAAGGCTAAGGCACGACAACGCACGCTAGGCAATGCACGGCAAGGCAAGGAAAGGGTAACGCATGGGAAAGCACGGTCAGACGACGCAAGGCTAAGGAAAGCCAACGCAAGGCTAGGCAATGCACGGCAAGCAAGCAAGGAGTAACGGAATGCAAGGAAGGAAAGGGAAAGCAAGGGAAGGCAAGGGTAACGGAAGGAACGGCACGGCAAGGGGTAAGAAGGCTAAGGCACGACAACGCAGGGCTAGGCAATGCACGGCAAGGCAAGGAAAGGGTAACGCAAGGCAAGGCACGGTGAGGCTAGGCAAGGTTAATGCACGACAACGCAAGGCTAGGCAATGCACGACAATGCAAGGAAAGCTTAAAGCAAAGGAAGGCACGGTCAGGCGAGATAAGGCTAAGGCACGACAACCCAAGGCTAGGCAAGGCACGGAAGGCAAGCAAAGAGAAACGGAAGGTAAGGAAGGAAAGGGAAAGCAAAGAAAGGCAAGTGTAACGGAAGGAACGGCACGGCAAGGGGAAACAAGGCTAAGGCACGACAACGCACGGCTAGGCAATGCACGGCAAGGCAAGGAAAGTGTAACGCATGGGAAAGCACGGTCAGGCGATGCAAGGCTAAGGCATGACAACGCAAGGCTAGGCAATGCACGGAAAGCAAGCAAAGAGTAACGGAACGCAAGGAAGGCAAGGGAAAGCAAGGGAAGGCAAGGGTAACGGAAGGAACGGCACGGCAAGGGGTAACAAGGCTAAGGCACGGCAACGCAGGGCTAGGCAATGCACGGCAAGGCAAGGAAAGGGTAACGCAGGGGAAGGCACGGTCAGGTGAGGCAAGGATAAGGCACGACAATGCAAGGCTAGGCAATGCACGGCAAGGCAAGGAAAGAGTAACGGAAGGAAAGGAAGGCAAGTCAAAGCCAGGAAAGGCAAGTGTAACAAAAGGCACGCCACGGCAAGGGGAAACAAGGCTAAGGTACGACAACGCACGGCTAGGCAATGCACGGCAAGGCAAGGAAAGGGTAACGCAAGGCAAGGCACGGTGAGGCTAGGCAAGGCTAATGCACGACAACGCAAGGCTAAGCAATGCACGACAATGTAAGGAAAGCTTAAAGCAAAGGAAGGCACGGTCAGGCGAGATAAGTCTAACGCACGACAACGCAAGGCTAGGCAATGCAGGGAAGGGAAGCAAAGAGTAACGGAAGGCAAGCAAGGCAAGGAAAAGCAAGGAAAGGCAATGGTAACGGAAGGAACGGCACGGCAAGGGGAAACAAGGCTAAGGCACGGCCACGCAGGCTGGGCAATGCACGGCAAGGCAAGGAAAGGGTAACGCATGGGAAAGCACGTTCAGGCGAGGCAAGGCTAAGGCACGACAACGCAAGGCTAGGCAATGCACGGAAGGCAAGCAAAGAGTAACGGAAGGTAAGGAAGGCAAGGGAAAGCAAAGAAAGGCAAGTGTAACGGAAGGAACTGCACGGCAAGGGGAAACAAGGCTAAGGCACGACAACGCAGGGCTAGGCAATGCACGGCAAGGCAAGCAAAGAGTAACGGGACGCAAGGAAGGCAAGGGAAAGCAAGGGAATGCAAGGGTAACGGAAGGAACGGCACGGCAAGGGGTAACAAGGCTAAGGCACGACAACACACGGCTAGGAAATGCACGGCAAGGCAAGGAAAGGGTAACGCAAGGCAAGGCACGGTGAGGCTGGGCAAGGCTAATGCACGACAACGCAAGGCTAGGCAATGCACGACAATGCAAGTATAGCTTAAAGCAAAGGAAGGCACGGTCAGGCGAGATAAGGCTAAGGCACGACAACGCAAGGCTAGGCAATGCAGGGAAGGCAAGCAAAGAGTAACGGAATGTAAGGAAGGCAAGGGAAAGCAAGAAAAGGCAATGGTAACGGAAGGAACGGCACGGCAAGGGGAAACAAGTCTAAGGCACGAAAACGCACGCTAGGCAATGCACGGCAAGGGAAGGAAAGGGTAACGCATGGGAAAGCACGGTCAGGGGAGGCAAGGCTAAGGCACGACAACGCAAGGCTTGGCAATGCACGGAAGGCAAGCAAAGAGTAACGGAAGGTTAGTAAGGGAAGGGAAAGCAAAGAAAGGCAAGTGTAACGGAAGGAACGGCACGGCAAGGGGAAACAAGGCTAAGGCACGACAACGCACGCTAGGCAATGCACGGCAAGGCAAGGAAAGGGTAACGCATGGGAAAGCACGGTCAGGCGAGTCAAGGCTAAGGAAAGCCAACGCAAGGCTAGGCAATGTACGGAAAGCAAGCAAGGAGTAACGGAATCCAAGGAAGGAAAGGGAAAGCAAGGGAAGGCAAGGGTAACGGAAGGAACGGCACGGCAAGGGGTAACAAGGCTAAGGCAGGACAACACACGGCTAGGAAATGCACGGCAAGGCAAGGAAAGGGTAACGCAAGGCAAGGCACGGTGAGGCTAGGCAAGGTTAATGCACGACAACGCAAGGCTAGGCAATGCACGACAATGCAAGGAAAGCTTAAAGCAAAGGAAGGCACGGTGAGGCGAGATAAGTCTAAGGCACGACAACGCAAGGCTAGGCAATGCACGGAAGGCAAGCAAAGAGTAACGGAAGGTAAGGAAGGCAAGGGAAAGCAAGGAAAGGCAATGGTAACGGAAGGAACGGCACGGCAAGGGGAAACAAGGCTAAGGCACGACAACGCACGGCTAGGCAATGCACGGCAAGGCAAGCAAAAGTTAACGCGAGGAAAGGCACTGTGAGGCTAGGCAAGGCTAATGCACGAAAACGCAAGGCTAGGCGACGCACGACAATGCAAGGAAACTGAAAGCAAAGGAAGGCAAGGTCAGGCGAGATAAGGCTAAGGCACGACAACGCAGGGCTAGGCAATGCACGGCAAGGCAAGGAAAGGGTAACGCATGGGAAAGCACGGTCAGGCGAGGCAAGGCTAAGGAAAGCCAACGGAAGGCTAGGCAATGCACGGCAAGGCAAGGAAAGAGTAACGGAAGGAACGGAAGGCAAGGCAAAGCCAGGCAAGGCAAGTGTAACGGAAGGAACGGCACGGCAAGGGGAAACAAGGCTAAGGCACGGCAACGCAGGCTGGGCAATGCACGGCAAGGCAAGGAAAGCTTAAAGCAAAGGAAGGCACGGTCAGGCGAGATAAGGCTAAGGCACGACAACGCAAGGCTAGGCAATGCACGGAAGGCAAGCAAAGAGTAACGGAAGGTAAGGAAGGCAAGGGAAAGCAAAGAAAGGCAAGTGTAACGGAAGGAACGGCACGGCAAGGGGAAACAAGGCTAAGGCACGACAACGCACGCTAGGCAATGCACGGCAAGGCAAGGAAAGGGTAACGCATGGGAAAGCACCGTCAGGCGAGGCAAGGCTAAGGCACGACAACCCAAGGCTAGGCAATGCACGGAAGGCAAGCAAAGAGAAATGGAAGGTAAGGAAGGAAAGGGAAAGCAAAGAAAGGCAAGTGTACCGGAAGGAACGGCACGGCAAGGGGAAACAAGGCTAAGGCACGACAACGCACGGCTAGGCAATGCACGGTAAGGCAAGCAAAGGGTAACGCAATGAAAGGCACGGTGAGGCTAGGCAAGGCTAATGCACGAAAACGCAAGGCTAGGCGATGCACGACAATGCAAGGAAAGCTTAAAGCAAAGGAAGGCAAGGTCAGGCGAGATAATTCTAAGGCACGGCAACGGAAGGCTAGGAAATTCAGGGAAGGCAAGCAAAGAGTACCGGAAGGTAAGGAAGGCAAGGAAAAGGAAGGAAAGGCAAGGGTAACGGAAGGAACTGCACGGCAAGGGGAAACAAGGCTAAGGCACGGCAACGCAGGCTGGGCAATGCACGGCAAGGCAAGGAAAGGGTAACGCATGGGAAAGCACGTTCAGGCGAGGCAAGGCTAAGGCACGACAACGCAAGGCAACGCAATGCAGGGAAGGCAAGCAAAGAGTAACGGAAGGTAAGGAAGGCAAGGGAAAGCAAAGAAAGGCAAGTGTAACGGAAGGAACTGCACGGCAAGGGGAAACAAGGCTAAGGCACGACAACGCACGCTAGGCAATGCACGGCAAGGCAAGGAAAGGGTAACGTATGGGAAAACACGGTCAGGCGAGGCAAGGCTAATGCACGACAACGCAAGGCTAGGCAATGCACGACAATGCAAGGAAAGCTTAAAGAAAAGGAAGGCACGGTCAGGCGAGATAAGGCTAAGGCACGACAACGCAAGGCTAGGCAATGCACGGAAGGCAAGCAAAGAGTAACGGAAGGTAAGGAGGGCAAGGGAAAGCAAGGAAAGGCAAGTGTAACGGAAGGAACGGCACGGCAAGGGGAAACAAGGCTAAGGAACGACAACGCACGCTAGGCAATGCACGGCAAGGCAAGGAAAGGGTAACGCATGGGAAAGCACGGTCAGGCGAGGCAAGCCTAAGGCATGACAACGCAAGGCTAGGCAATGCACGGAAAGCAAGCAAAGAGTAACGGAACGCAAGGAAGGCAAGGGAAAGCAAGGGAAGGCAAGGGTAACGGAAGGAACGGCACGGCAAGGGGTAACAAGGCTAAGGCACGACAACGCAGGGCTAGGCAATGCACGGCAAGGCAAGGAAAGAGTAACGGAAAGGAACGGAAGGCAAGGCAAAGCCAGGCAAGGCAAGTGTAACAAAAGGCACGCAACGGCAAGGGGAAACAAGGCTAAGGCACGACAACACACGGCTAGGAAATGCACGGCAAGGCAAGGAAAGGGTAACGCAAGGCAAGGCACGGTGAGGCTAGGCAAGGCTAATGCACGACAACGCAAGGCTAGGCAATGCACGACAATGCAAGTAAAGCTTAAAGCAAAGGAAGGCACGGTCAGAAGAGATAAGGCTAAGGCACGACAACGCAGGGCTAGGAAATGCAGGGAAGGCAAGGAAAGAGTAACGGAAGGTAAGGAAGGCAAAGGAAAGTAAGGAAAGGCAATGGTAACGGAAGGAACGGCACGGCAAGGGGAAACAAGTCTAAGGCACGACAACGCACGCTAGGCAATGCACGGCAAGGCAAGGAAAGGGTAACGCATGGGAAAGCACGGTCAGACGACGCAAGGCTAAGGAAAGCCAACGCAAGGCTAGGCAATGCACGGCAAGCAAGCAAGGAGTAACGGAATGCAAGGGAGGAAAGGGAAAGCAAGGGAAGGCAAGGGTAACGGAAGGAACGGCACGGCAAGGGGTAAGAAGGCTAAGGCACGACAACGCAGGGCTAGGCAATGCACGGCAAGGCAAGGAAAGGGTAACGCAAGGCAAGGCACGGTGAGGCTAGGCAAGGTTAATGCACGACAACGCAAGGCTAGGCAATGCACGACAATGCAAGGAAAGCTTAAAGCAAAGGAAGGCACGGTCAGGCGAGATAAGGCTAAGGCACGACAACCCAAGGCTAGGCAATGCACGGAAGGCAAGCAAAGAGAAACGGAAGGTAAGGAAGGAAAGGGAAAGCAAAGAAAGGCAAGTGTAACGGAAGGAACGGCACGGCAAGGGGAAACAAGGCTAAGGCACGACAACGCACGGCTAGGCAATGCACGGCAAGGCAAGGAAAGTGTAACGCATGGGAAAGCACGGTCAGGCGATGCAAGGCTAAGGCATGACAACGCAAGGCTAGGCAATGCACGGAAAGCAAGCAAAGAGTAACGGAACGCAAGGAAGGCAAGGGAAAGCAAGGGAAGGCAAGGGTAACGGAAGGAACGGCACGGCAAGGGGTAACAAGGCTAAGGCACGGCAACGCAGGGCTAGGCAATGCACGGCAAGGCAAGGAAAGGGTAACGCAGGGGAAGGCACGGTCAGGTGAGGCAAGGATAAGGCACGACAATGCAAGGCTAGGCAATGCACGGCAAGGCAAGGAAAGAGTAACGGAAGGAAAGGAAGGCAAGTCAAAGCCAGGAAAGGCAAGTGTAACAAAAGGCACGCCACGGCAAGGGGAAACAAGGCTAAGGTACGACAACGCACTGCTAGGCAATGCACGGCAAGGCAAGGAAAGGGTAACGCAAGGCAAGGCACGGTGAGGCTAGGCAAGGCTAATGCACGACAACGCAAGGCTAAGCAATGCACGACAATGTAAGGAAAGCTTAAAGCAAAGGAAGGCACGGTCAGGCGAGATAAGTCTAACGCACGACAACGCAAGGCTAGGCAATGCAGGGAAGGGAAGCAAAGAGTAACGGAAGGCAAGCAAGGCAAGGAAAAGCAAGGAAAGGCAATGGTAACGGAAGGAACTGCACGGCAAGGGGAAACAAGGCTAAGGCACGGCCACGCAGGCTGGGCAATGCACGGCAAGGCAAGGAAAGGGTAACGCATGGGAAAGCACGTTCAGGCGAGGCAAGGCTAAGGCACGACAACGCAAGCCTAGGCAATGCACGGAAGGCAAGCAAAGAGTAACGGAAGGTAAGGAAGGCAAGGGAAAGCAAAGAAAGGCAAGTGTAACGGAAGGAACTGCACGGCAAGGGGAAACAAGGCTAAGGCACGACAACGCAAGGCTAGCCAGTGCACGGCAAGGCAAGCAAAGGGTAACGCAAGGCAAGGCACGGTGAGGCTAGGCAAGGCTAATGCACGGAAACGCAAGGCTAGGCAATGCACGACAATGCAAGGAAAGCTTAAAGCAAAGGAAGGCAAGGTCAGGCGAGATAAGGCAAAGGCACGACAACGCAAGGCTAGACAATTCAGGGAAGGCAAGCAAAGAGTAACGGAAGGTAAGGAAGGCAAGGAAAAGCAAGGAAAGGCAAGGGTAACGGAAGGAACGGCACGGCAAGGGGGAACAAGTCTAAGGCACGACACCGAACGCTAGGCAATGAACGGCAAGGCAAGGAAAGGGTAACGCATGGGAAAGCACGGTCAGGCGAGGCAAGGCTAAGGCACGACAACGCAAGGCTAGGCAATGCACGGAAGGCAAGCAAAGAGTATCGGAAGGTAAGGAAGGCAAGGGAAAGCAAGGAAAGGCAAGGGTAACGGAAGGAACGGCACGGCAAGGGGGAACAAGTCTAAGGCACGACAACGCACGCCAGGCAATGCACGGCAAGGGAAGGAAAGGGTAACGCATGGGAAAGAACGGTCAGGGGAGGCAAGGCTAAGGCACGACAACGCAAGGCTTGGCAATGCACGGAAGGCAAGCAAAGAGTAACTGAAGGTAATGAAGGCAAGGGAAAGCAAAGAAAGGCAAGTGTAACGGTAGGAACGGCACGGCAAGGTGAAACAAGGCTAAGGCACGACAACGCACGCTAGGCAATGCACGGCAAGGCAAGGAAAGGGTAACGCATGGGAAAGCACGGTCAGGCGAGGCAAGGCTAAGGAAAGCCAACGCAAGGCTAGGCAATGCACGGTAAGCAAGCAAGGAGTAACGGAATGCAAGGAAGGAAAGGGAAAGCAAGGGAAGGAAAGGGTAACGGAAGGAACGGCACGGCAAGGGGTAAGAAGGCTAAGGCACGACAACGCAGGGCTAGGCAATGCACGGCAAGGCAAGGAAATGGTAACGCAGGGGAAGGCACGGTCAGGTGAGGCAAGGATAAGGCACGACAATGCAAGGCTAGGCAATGCACGGCAAGGCAAGGAAAGGGTAACGCATGGGAAAGCACGGTCAGGCGAGGCAAGGCTAAGGCACGACAACCCAAGGCTAGGCAATGCACGGAAGGCAAGCAAAGAGTAACGGAAGGTAAGGAAGGCAAAGGAAAGCAAGGAAAGGCAATGGTAACGGAAGGAACGGCACGGCAAGGGGAAACAAGTCTAAGGCACGACAACGCACGCTAGGCAATGCACGGCAAGGGAAGGAAAGGGTAACGCATGGGAAAGAACGGTCAGGGGAGGCAAGGCTAAGGCACGACAACGCAAGGCTTGGCAATGCACGAAAGGCAAGCAAAGAGGAACTGAAGGTAATGAAGGCAAGGGAAAGCAAAGAAAGGCAAGTGTAACGGAAGGAACGGCACGGCAAGGGGAAACAAGGCTAAGGCACGACAACGCACGCTAGGCAATGCACGGCAAGGCAAGCAAAGAGAAACGGAAGGTAAGGAAGGAAAGGGAAAGCAAAGAAAGGCAAGTGTAACGGAAGGAACGGCACGGCAAGGGGAAACAAGGCTAAGGCACGACAACGCACGGCTAGGCAATGCACGGCAAGGCAAGGAAAGTGTAACGCATGGGAAAGCACGGTCAGGCGATGCAAGGCTAAGGCATGACAACGCAAGGCTAGGCAATGCACGGAAAGCAAGCAAAGAGTAACGGAACGCAAGGAAGGCAAGGGAAAGCAAGGGAAGGCAAGGGTAACGGAAGGAACGGCACGGCAAGGGGTAACAAGGCTAAGGCACGGCAACGCAGGCTAGGCAATGCACGGCAAGGCAAGGAAAGGGTTACGCAGGGGAAGGCACGGTCAGGTGAGGCAAGGATAAGGCACGACAATGCAAGGCTAGGCAATGCACGGCAAGGCAAGGAAAGAGTAACGGAAGGAAAGGAAGGCAAGTCAAAGCCAGGAAAGGCAAGTGTAACAAAAGGCACGCCACGGCAAGGGGAAACAAGGCTAAGGCACGACAACGCACGGCTAGGCAATGCACGGCAAGGCAAGGAAAGGGTAACGCAAGGCAAGGCACGGTGAGGCTAGGCAAGGCTAATGCACGACAACGCAAGGCTAGGCAATGCACGACAATGCAAGGAAAGCTTAAAGCAAAGGAAGGCACGGTCAGGCGAGATAAGGCTAAGGCACGACAACGCAAGGCTAGGCAATGCAGGGAAGGCAAGCAAAGAGTAACGGAAGGCAAGCAAGGCAAGGAAAAGCAAGGAAAGGCAATGGTAACGGAAGGAACGGCACGGCAAGGGGAAACAAGGCTAAGGCACGGCAACGCAGGCTGGGCAATGCACGGCAAGGCAAGGAAAGGGTAACGCATGGGAAAGCACGTTCAGGCGAGGCAAGGCTAAGGCACGACAACGCAAGGCTAGGCAATGCACGGAAGGCAAGCAAAGAGTAACGGAAGGTAAGGAAGGCAAGGGAAAGCAAAGAAAGGCAAGTGTAACGGAAGGAACTGCACGGCAAGGGGAAACAAGGCTAAGGCACGACAACGCAAGGCTAGCCAGTGCACGGCAAGGCAAGCAAAGAGTAACGCATGGGAAAGCACGGTCAGGCGAGGCAAGGCTAAGGAAAGCCAACGCAAGGCTAGGCAATGCACGGAAAGCAAGCAAGGAGTAACGGAATGCAAGGAAGGAAAGGGAAAGCAAGGGAAGGCAAGGGTAACGGAAGGAACGGCACGGCAAGGGGTAACAAGGCTAAGGCACGACAACACACGGCTAGGAAATGCATGGCAAGGCAAGGAAAGGGTAACGCAAGGCAAGGCACGGTGAGGCTAGGCAAGGTTAATGCACGACAACGCAAGACTAGGCAATGCACGACAATGTAAGGAAAGCTTAAAGCAAAGGAAGGCACGGTCAGGCGAGATAAGGCTAAGGCACGACAACGCAAGGCTAGGCAATGCACGGAAGGCAAGCAAACAGTAACGGAAGGTAAGGAAGGCAAGGGAAAGCAAGGAAAGGCAAGTGTAACGGAAGGAACGGCACGGCAAGGGGAAACAAGGCTAAGGCACGACAACGCACGCTAGGCAATGCACGGCAAGGCAAGGAAAGGGTAACGCAAGGCAAGGCACGTTCAGGCGAGGGAAGGCTAAGGTACGACAACGCAAGGCTAGGCAATGAACGGAAGGCAAGCAAAGAGTAACGGAAGGCAAGGAAGGCAACGGAAAGCAAGGGAAGGCAAGGGCAACGAAAGGAACGGCACGGTAAGGGGAAACAAAGCTAAGGCACGACAATGCAGGGCTAGGCAATGCACGGCAAGGCGAGGAAAGGGTAACGCAAGGCAAGGCACGGTGAGGCAAGACAAGGCAAATGCACGACAACGCACGGCTAGGCAATGCACGGCAAGGCAAGGAAGGGGTACCGCAAGGCAAGGCACGGTCAGGCGAGGCAAGGCTAAGGAACGACAACGCAAGGCTAGGCAATGCACGGAAGGCAAGCAAAGAGTAACGGAAGGCAAGGAAAGCAAGGGAAAGCAGGGGAAGGCAAGGGTAACGAAAGGAACGGCACGGTAAGGGGAAACAAGGCTAAGGCACGACAACACAGGGCTAGGCAATGCAGGGCAAGGCAAGGAAAGGGTAACGCAAGGGAAGGCACGGTTTGGGGAGGCAAGGCGAATGCACGACAACGCAAGGCTAGGAAATGCACGGAAGGCAAGCAAAGAGTAACGGAAGGCAAGGAAGGCAAGGGAAAGCAAGGCAAGGCAAGGGTAACAGAAGGAACGGCACGGCAAGGGGAAACAAGGCTAAGGCACGGCAACGCACGGCTAGGCAATGCACGCCAAGTCAAGGAAAGGGTAACGCAAGGCAAGGCACGGTGAGGCAAGGCAAGTCTGATGCACGACAACGCACGGCTAGGCAATGCACGGCAAGGCAAGGAAAGGGTAACGCAAGGCAAGGCACGGTCAGGCTAGGCAAGGCTAAGGCACGACAACGCAAGGCTAGGCAATGCACGGCAAGGCAAGGAAAGGGTAACGCAAGGCAAGGCACGGTCAGGCGCGGCAAGGCTAAGGCACGACAACGCAAGGCTAGTCAATAAAGGGAAGGCAAGCAAAGAGTAACGGAATGCAAGGAAGGAAAGGGAAAGCAGGGGAAGGCAAGGGTAACGGAAGGAACGGCACGGTAAGGGGAAACAAGGCTAAGGAACGACAACGCAGGGCTAGCCAATGCACGGCAAGGAAAGGAAAGGGTAACGCAAGGCAAGGCACCGTTAGGCGAGGCAAGGCTAAGGCAAGACAAAGCAAGGCTAGGCAATGCACGGAAGGCAAGCAAAGAGTAACGGAAGGCAAGGAAGGCAAGGGAAAGCAAGGCAAGGCAAGGGTAACGGAAGGAACGGCACGGCAAGGGGAAACAAGGCTAAGGAACGGCAACGCACGGCTAGGCAATGCACGGCAAGGCAAGGAAAGTGTAACGCAAGGCAAGGCACTGTCAGGCGAGGCAAGGCTAAGGCACGACAACGCAAGGCTAGGCAATGCACGGAAGGAAAGCAAAGAGTAACAGAAGGCAAGGAAAGGAAGCGAAAGCAAGGCAAGGTTAAGGGTAACGCAAGGCAAGGCACGGTGAGGCAAGGCAAGGCTGATGCACGAGAATGCACGGCTAGGCAATTCACGGCAAGGCAAGGAAAGGGTAACGCAAGGCAAGGCACGGTCAGGCGAGGCAAGGCTAAGGCACGACAACGCAAGGCTAGGCAATGCACGGAAGGCAAGCAAAGAAGAACGGAAGGCAAGGAAGGCTAGGGAAAGCAGGGGAAGGCAAGGGTAACGGAAGGAACGGCACGGTAAGGGCAAACAAGACTACGGCAGGACAACACAGGGCTAGGCAATGCAGGGCAAGGCAAGGAAATGGTAACGCAAGGCAAGGCACGGTTTGGGGAGGCAAAGCTAATGCCCGACAACGCAAGGCTAGGCAGTGCACGGCTAGGCAAGGAAAGAGTAACGGAAGGAAAGGAAGGCAAGGCAAAGCAAGGCAAGGCAAGTGTAACAAAAGGCAAGGCACGGCAAGGGGAAACAAGGCTAAGGAACGGCAACGCACGGCTACGCAATGCACGGCCAGGCAAGGAAAGGGTAATGCAAGGCAAGGCACGGTAAGGCAAGACAAGGCTAATGCACGACAACGCACGGCTAGGCAATGCACGGCCAGGCAAGGAAAGGGTAACGCAAGGCAAGGCACGGTGAGGCAAGGCAAGGCAAATGCACGACAACGCACGCCTAGGCAATGCACTGCAAGGCAAGGAAAGGGTAACGCAAGGCAAGGCACGGTCAGGCGAGGGAAGGCTAAGGCACGACAACGCAAGGCTAGGCAATGAACGGAAGGCAAGCAAAGAGTAACGGAAGGCAAGGAAGGCAAGGGAAAGCAAGGGAAGGCAAGGGCAACGAAAGGAACGGCACGGTAAGGGGAAACTAAGCTAAGGCACGACAATGCAAGGCTAGGCAATGCACGGCAAGGCAAAGAAAGGGTAACGCAAGGCAAAGCACGGTGAGGCAAGACAAGGCAAATGCACGACAACGCACGGCTAGGCAATGCACGGCAAGGCAAGGAAAGGGTACCGAAAGGCAAGGCACGGTCAGGCGAGGCAAGGCTAAGGAACGACAACGCAAGGCTAGGCAATGCACGGAAGGCAAGCAAAGAGTAACGGAAGTCAAGGAAGGCAAGGGAAAGCAAGGCAAGGCAAGAGTAACGGAAGGAACGGCACGGCAAGGAGAAAAAAGGCTAAGGCACGACAACTCACGGCTAGGCAATGCACTGCAAGGCAAGGAAAGGGTAACGCACGGCAAGGCACGGTCAGGCAAGGCAAAGCTAAGGCACGACAACGCAAGGCTAGGCAATGCACGGAAGGCAAGCAAAGAGTAACGAAAGGAAAGGAAGGCAAGGGAAAGCAGGGGAAGGCAAGGGTAACGAAAGGAACGGCACGGTAAGGGGAAACAAGTCTAAGGCACGACAACACAGGGCTCGGCAATGCAGGGCAAGGCAAGGAAAGGGTAACGCAAGGCAAGGCACGGTTTGGGGAGGCAAGGCGAATGCACGACAACGCAAGGCTAGGCAATGCACGGAAGGCAAGCAAAGAGTAACGGAAGGCAAGGAAGGCAAGGGAAAGCAAGGCAAAGCAAGGGTAACAGAAGGAACGGCACGGCAAGGGGAAACAAGGCTAAGGCACGGCAACGCACGGCTAGGCAATGCACGGCAAGGCAAGGAAAGGGTAACGCAAGGCAAGGCACGGTGAGGCAAGGCAAGGCTGATGCACGACAACGCACGGCTAGGCAATGCACGGCAAGGCAAGGAAAGGGTAACGCAAGGCAAGGCACGGTCAGGCGAGGCAAGGCTAAGGCACGACAACGCAAGGCTAGGCAATGCACGGAAGGCAAGCAAAGAGTAACGGAAGGCAAGGAAGGCAAGGGAAAGCAGGGGAAGGCAAGGGTAACGGAAGGAACGGCACGGTAAGGGGAAACAAGGCTAAGGAACGACAACGCACGGCTAGGCAATGCACGGCAAGGCAAGGAAAGGGTAACGCAAGGCAAGGCACCGTCAGGCGAGTCAAGGGTAATGCACGACAACGCAAGGCTACGCAGTGCACGGCTAGGCAAGGAAAGAGTAACGGAAGGAAAGGAAGGCAAGGCAAAGCAAGGCAAGTGTAACAAAAGGCACGGCACGGCAAGGGGAAACAAGGCTAAGGCACGACAACGCACGCTAGGCAATACACGGCAAGGGAAGGAAAGGGTAACGCATGGGAAAGAACGGTCAGGGGAGGCAAGGCTAAGGCACGACAACGCAAGGCTTGGCAATGCACGGAAGGCAAGCAAAGAGTAACGGAAGGTAAGGAAGGCAAGGGAAAGCAAAGAAAGGCAAGTGTAACGGAAGGAACGGCACGGCAAGGGGAAACAAGGCTAAGGCACGACAACGCACGCTAGGCAATGCACGGCAAGGCAAGGAAAGGGTAACGCATGGGAAAGCACGGTCAGGCGAGGCAAGGCTAAGGAAAGGCAACGCAAGGCTAGGCAATGCACGGTAAGCAAGCAAGGAGTAACGGAATGCAAGGAAGGAAAGGGAAAGCAAGGGAAGGCAAGGGTAACGGAAGGAACGGCACGGCAAGGGGTAACAAGGCTAAGGCACGACAACGCACGCTAGGCAATGCACGGCAAGGCAAGGAAAGAGTAACGCAAGGCAAGGCACGGTGAGGCTAGGCAAGGTTAATGCACGACAACGCAAGGCTAGGCAATGCACGACAATGCAAGGAAAGCTTAAAGAAAAGGAAGGCACGGTCAGGCGACATAAGGCTAAAGCACGACAACGCAAGGCTAGGCAATGCACGGAAGGCAAGCAAAGAGTAACAGAAGGTAAGGAAGGCAAGGGAAAGCAAGGAAAGGCAATGGTAACGGAAGGAACGGCACGGCAAGGGGAAACAAGGCTAAGGCACGACAACGCACGCTAGGCAATGCACGGCAAGGCAAGGAAAGGGTAACGCATGGGAAAGCACGGTCAGGCGAGGCAAGGCTAAGGCACGACAACCCAAGGCTAGGCAATGCACGGAAGGCAAGCAAAGAGAAACGGAAGGTAAGGAAGGAAAGGGAAAGCAAAGAAAGGCAAGTGTAACGGAAGGAACGGCACGGTAAGGGGAAACAAGGCTAAGGCACGACAACGCACGGCTAGGCAATGCACGGTAAGGCAAGCAAAGGGTAACGCAAGGAAAGGCACGGTGAGGCTAGGCAAGGCTAATGCACGAAAACGCAAGGCTAGGCGATGCACGACAATGCAAGGAAAGCTTAAAGCAAAGGAAGGCAAGGTTTCGCGAGATAATTCTAATGCACGACAACGCAAGGCTAGGAAATTCAGGGAAGGCAAGCAAAGAGTAACGGAAGGTAAGCAAGGCAAGGAAAAGTAAGGAACGGCCAGGGTAACGGAAGGAACGGCACGGCAAGGGGAAACAAGTCTAAGGCGCGACACCGAACGCTAGGCAATGAACGGCAAGGGAAGGAAAGGGTAACGCATTTGAAAGCACGGTCAGGCGAGGCAACGCTAAGGCACGACAACGCAAGGCTAGGCAATGCACGGAAGGCAAGCAAAGAGTAACGGAAGGTAAGGAAAGCAAGGGAAAGGAAGGAAAGGCAAGTGTAACGGAAGGAACGGCACGGCAAGGGGTAACAAGGCTAAGGCACGGCAACGCAGGGCTAGGCAATGCACGGCAAGGCAAGGAAAGGGTAACGCAGGGGAAGGCACGGTCAGGTGAGGCAAGGATAAGGCACGACAGTGCAAGGCTAGGCAATGCACGGCAAGGCAAGGAAAGAGTAACGGAAGGAAAGGAAGGCAAGTCAAAGCCAGGAAAGGCAAGTGTAACAAAAGGCACGCCACGGCAAGGGGAAACAAGGCTAAGGCACGACAACGCACGGCTAGGCAATGCACGGCAAGGCAAGGAAAGGGTAACGCAAGGCAAGGCACGGTGAGGCTAGGCAAGGCTAATGCACGACAACGCAAGGCTAGGCAATGCACGACAATGCAAGGAAAGCTTAAAGCAAAGGAAGGCACGGTCAGGCGAGATAAGGCTAAGGCACGACAACGCAAGGCTAGGCAATGCAGGGAAGGGAAGCAAAGAGTAACGGAAGGTAAGCAAGGCAAGGAAAAGCAAGGAAAGGCAAGGGTAACGGAAGGAACTGCACGGCAAGGGGAAACAAGTCTAAGGCACGGCAACGCAGGCTGGGCAATGCACGGCAAGGCAAGGAAAGGGCAACGCATGGGAAAGCACGTTCAGGCGAGGCAAGGCTAAGGCACGACAACGCACGGCTAGGCAATGCAAGGCAAGCAAGCAAAGGGTAACGCAAGGCAAGGCACGGTGAGGCTAGGCAAGGCTAATGCACGGAAACGCAAGGCTAGGCAATGCACGATAATGCAAGGAAAGGGTAAAGCAAAGGAAGGCAAGGTCAGGCGAGATAAGGCAAAGGCACGACAACGCAAGGCTAGGCAATTCAGGGAAGGCAAGCAAAGAGTAACGGAAGGTAAGGAAGGCAAGGGAAAGCAAGGAAAGGCAAGTGTAACGGAAGGAACGGCACGGCAAGGGGAAACAAGGCTAAGGCACGACAACGCACGCTACGCAATGCACGGCAAGGCAAGGAAAGGGTAACGCATGGGAAAGCACGGTCAGGCGAGGCAAGCCTAAGGCATGACAACGCAAGGCTAGGCAATGCACGGAAAGCAAGTAAAGCTTAAAGCAAAGGAAGGCACGGTCAGAAGAGATAAGGCTAAGGCACGACAACGCAAGGCTAGGCAATGCAGGGAAGGGAAGCAAAGAGTAACGGAAGGTAAGGAAGGCAAAGGAAAGCAAGGAAAGGCAATGGTAACGGAAGGAAGGGCACGGCAAGGGGAAACAAGTCTAAGGCACGGCAACGCACGCTAGGCAATGCACGGCAAGGGAAGGAAAGGGTAACGCATGGGAAAGAACTGTCAGGGGAGGCAAGGCTAAGGCACGACAACGCAGGGCTAGGCAATGCACGGCAAGGCAAGGAAAGAGTAACGGAACGGAACGGAAGGCAAGGCAAAGCCAGGCAAGGCAAGTGTAACAAAAGGCACACAACGGCACGGGGAAACAAGGCTAAGGCACGACAACACACGGCTAGGAAATGAACGGCAAGGCAAGGAAAGGGTAACGCAAGGCAAGGCACGGTGAGGCAAGGCAAGGCTGATGCACCACAACGCACGGCTAGGCAATTCACGGCAAGGCAAGGAAAGGGTAACTCAAGGCAAGGCACGGTCAGGCAAGGCAAGGCTAAGGCACGACAACGCAAGGCTAGGCAATGCACGGAAGGCAAGCAAAGAGTAACGGAAGGAAAGGAAGGCAAGGGAAAGCAGGGGAAGGCAAGGGTAACGAAAGGAACGGCACGGTAAGGGGAAACAAGTCTAAGGCACGACAACACAAGGCTAGGCAATGCACGGCAAGGCAAGGAAAGGGTAACGCAAGGCAAGGCACGGTCAGGGGAGGCAAGGCGAATGCACGACAACGCAAGGCTAGGCAATGCACGGAAGGCAAGCAAAGAGTAACGGAAGGCAAGGAAGGCAAGGGAAAGCAAGGCAAAGCAAGGGTAACAGAAGGAACGGCACGGCAAGGGGAAACAAGGATAAGGCACGGCAACGCACGGCTAGGCAATGCACGGCAAGGCAAGGAAAGGGTAACGCAAGGCAAGGCACGGTGAGGCAAGTCAAGGCTGATGCACGACAACGCACGGCTAGGCAATGCACGGCAAGGCAAGGAAAGGGTAACGCAAGGCAAGGCACGGTCAGGCGAGGCAAGGCTAAGGCACGACAACGCAAGGCTAGGCAAGGCACGGAAGGCAAGCAAAGAGTAACGGAAGGCAAGGAAGGCAAGGGAAAGCAGGGGAAGGCAAGGGTAACGGAAGGAACGGCACGGTAAGGGGAAACAAGGCTAAGGCACGACAACGCAGGGCTAGGCAATGCACGGCAAGGCAAGGAAAGGGTAACGCAAGGCAAGGCACGGTCAGGCGAGTCAAGGGTAATGCACGACAACGCAAGGCTACGCAGTGCACGGCTAGGCAAGGAAAGAGTAACGGAAGGAAAGGAAGGCAAGGCAAAGCAAGGCAAGTGTAACAAAAGGCACGGCACGGCAAGGGGAAACAAGGCTAAGGCACGGCAACGCAAGGCTAAGCAATGCACGGCCAGGCAAGGAAAGGGTAATGCAAGGCAAGGCACGGTAAGGCAAGACAAGGCTAATGCACGACAACGCACGGCTAGGCAATGCACGGCCAGGCAAGGAAAGGGTAACGCAAGGCAAGGCACGGTGAGGCAAGGCAAGGCAAATGCACGACAACGCACGGCTAGGCAATGCACTGCAAGGCAAGGAAAGGGTAACGCAAGGCAAGGCACGGTCAGGCGAGGCAAGGCTAAGGCACGACAACGCAAGGCTAGGCAATGAACGGAAGGCAAGCAAAGAGTAACGGAAGGCAAGGAAGGCAAGGGAAAGCAAGGGAAGGCAAGGGCAACGAAAGGAACGGCACGGTAAGGGGAAACAAAGCTAAGGCACGACAATGCAGGGCTAGGCAATGCACGGCAAGGCAAGGAAAGGGTAACGCAAGGCAAAGCACGGTGAGGCAAGACAAGGCAAATGCACGACAACGCACGGCTAGGCAATGCACGGCAAGGCAAGGAAAGGGTACCGCAAGGCAAGGCACGGTCAGGCGAGGCAAGGCTAAGGAACGACAACGCAAGGCTAGGCAATGCACGGAAGGCAAGCAAAGAGTAACGGAAGTCAAGGAAGGCAAGGGAAAGCAAGGTAAGGCAAGAGTAACGGAAGGAACGGCACGGCAAGGAGAAAAAAGGCTAAGGCACGACAACTCACGGCTAGGCAATGCACTGCAAGGCAAGGAAAGGGTAACGCACGGCAAGGCACGGTGAGGCAAGGCAAGGCTGATGCACGACAACGCACGGCTAGGCAATTCACGGCAAGGCAAGGAAAGGGTACCTCAAGGCAAGGCACGGTCAGGCAAGGCAAGGCTAAGGCACGACAACGCAAGGCTAGGCAATGCACGGAAGGCAAGCAAAGAGTAACGGAAGGAAAGGAAGGCAAGGGAAAGCAGGGGAAGGCAAGGGTAACGAAAGGAACGGCACGGTAAGGGGAAACAAGTCTAAGGCACGACAACACAGGGCTCGGCAATGCAGGGCAAGGCAAGGAAAGGGTAACGCAAGGCAAGGCACGGTTTGGGGAGGCAAGGCGAATGCACGACAACGCAAGGCTAGGCAATGCACGGAAGGCAAGCAAAGAGTAACGGAAGGCAAGGAAGGCAAGGGAAAGCAAGGCAAAGCAAGGGTAACAGAAGGAACGGCACGGCAAGGGGAAACAAGGCTAAGGCACGGCAACGCACGGCTAGGCAATGCACGGCAAGGCAAGGAAAGGGTAACGCAAGGCAAGGCACGGTGAGGCAAGGCAAGGCTGATGCACGACAACGCACGGCTAGGCAATGCACGGCAAGGCAAGGAAAGGGTAACGCAAGGCAAGGCACGGTCAGGCGAGGCAAGGCTAAGGCACGACAACGCAAGGCTAGGCAATGCACGGAAGGCAAGCAAAGAGTAACGGAAGGCAAGGAAGGCAAGGGAAAGCAGGGGAAGGCAAGGGTAACGGAAGGAACGGCACGGTAAGGGGAAACAAGGTTAAGGCACGACAACGCAGGGCTAGGCAATGCACGGCAAGGCAAGGAAAGGGTAACGCAAGGCAAGGCACGGTCAGGCGAGTCAAGGGTAATGCACGACAACGCAAGGCTACGCAGTGCACGGCTAGGCAAGGAAAGAGTAACGGAAGGAAAGGAAGGCAAGGCAAAGCAAGGCAAGTGTAACAAAAGGCACGGCACGGCAAGGGGAAACAAGGCTAAGGCACGACAACACACGGCTAGGAAATGCACGGCAAGGCAAGGAAAGGGTAACGCAAGGCAAGGCACGGTGAGGCTAAGCAAGGCTAATGCACGACAACGCAAGGCTAGGCAATGCACGACAATGCAAGTAAAGCTTAAAGCAAAGGAAGGCACGGTCAGAAGAGATAAGGCTAAGGCACGACAACGCAAGGCTTGGCAATGCACGGAAGGCAAGCAAAGAGTAACGGAAGGTAAGGAAGGCAAGGGAAAGCAAAGAAAGGCAAGTGTAACGGAAGGAACGGCACGGCAAGGGGAAACAAGGCTAAGGCACGACAACGCACGCTAGGCAATGCACGGCAAGGCAAGGAAAGGGTAACGCATGGGAAAGCACGGTCAGGCGAGGCAAGGCTAAGGAAAGCCAACGCAAGGCTAGGCAATGCACGGTAAGCAAGCAAGGAGTAACGGAATGCAAGGAAGGAAAGGGAAAGCAAGGGAAGGCAAGGGTAACGGAAGGAACGGCACGGCAAGGGGTAACAAGGCTAAGGCACGACAACGCACGCTAGGCAATGCACGGCAAGGCAAGGAAAGAGTAACGCAAGGCAAGGCACGGTGAGGCTAGGCAAGGTTAATGCACGACAACGCAAGGCTAGGCAATGCACGACAATGCAAGGAAAGCTTAAAGAAAAGGAAGGCACGGTCAGGCGACATAAGGCTAAGGCACGACAACGCACGCTAGGCAATGCACGGTAAGGCAAGCAAAGGGTAACGCAAGGAAAGGCACGGTGAGGCTAGGCAAGGCTAATGCACGAAAACGCAAGGCTAGGCGATGCACGACAATGCAAGGAAAGCTTAAAGCAAAGGAAGGCAAGGTTTGGCGAGATAATTCTAAGGCACGACAACGCAAGGCTAGGAAATTCAGGGAAGGCAAGCAAAGAGTAACGGAAGGTAAGCAAGGCAAGGAAAAGTAAGGAAAGGCCAGGGTAACGGAAGGAACGGCACGGCAAGGGGAAACAAGTCTAAGGCACGACACCGAACGCTAGGCAATGAACGGCAAGGCAAGGAAAGGGTAACGCATTTGAAAGCACGGTCAGGCGAGGCAACGCTAAGGCACCACAACGCAAGGCTAGGCAATGCACGGAAGGCAAGCAAAGAGTAACGGAAGGTAAGGAAGGCAAGGGAAAGGAAGGAAAGGCAAGTGTAACGGAAGGAACGGCACGGCAAGGGGTAACAAGGCTAAGGCACGGCAACGCAGGGCTAGGCAATGCACGGCAAGGCAAGGAAAGGGTAACGCAGGGGAAGGCACGGTCAGGTGAGGCAAGGATAAGGCACGACAGTGCAAGGCTAGGCAATGCACGGCAAGGCAAGGAAAGAGTAACGGAAGGAAAGGAAGGCAAGTCAAAGCCAGGAAAGGCAAGTGTAACAAAAGGCACGCCACGGCAAGGGGAAACAAGGCTAAGGCACGACAACGCACGGCTAGGCAATGCACGGCAAGGCAAGGAAAGGGTAACGCAAGGCAAGGCACGGTGAGGCTAGGCAAGGCTAATGCACGACAACGCAAGGCTAGGCAATGCACGACAATGCAAGGAAAGCTTAAAGCAAAGGAAGGCACGGTCAGGCGAGATAAGGCTAAGGCACGACAACGCAAGGCTAGGCAATGCAGGGAAGGGAAGCAAAGAGTAACGGAAGGTAAGCAAGGCAAGGAAAAGCAAGGAAAGGCAAGGGTAACGGAAGGAACTGCACGGCAAGGGGAAACAAGGCTAAGGCACGGCAACGCAGGTTGGGCAATGCACGGCAAGGCAAGGAAAGGGCAACGCATGGGAAAGCACGTTCAGGCGAGGCAAGGCTAAGGCACGACAACGCACGGCTAGGCAATGCACGGCAAGCAAGCAAAGGGTAACGCAAGGCAAGGCACGGTGAGGCTAGGCAAGGCTAATGCACGGAAACGCAAGGCTAGGCAATGCACGATAATGCAAGGAAAGCTTAAAGCAAAGGAAGGCAAGGTCAGGCGAGATAAGGCAAAGGCACGACAACGCAAGGCTAGGCAATTCAGGGAAGGCAAGCAAAGAGTAACGGAAGGTAAGGAAGGCAAGGGAAAGCAAGGAAAGGCAAGTGTAACGGAAGGAACGGCACGGCAAGGGGAAACAAGGCTAAGGCACGACAACGCACGCTACGCAATGCACGGCAAGGCAAGGAAAGGGTAACGCATGGGAAAGCACGGTCAGGCGAGGCAAGCCTAAGGCATGACAACGCAAGGCTAGGCAATGCACGGAAAGCAAGTAAAGCTTAAAGCAAAGGAAGGCACGGTCAGAAGAGATAAGGCTAAGGCACGACAACGCAAGGCTAGGCAATGCAGGGAAGGGAAGCAAAGAGTAACGGAAGGTAAGGAAGGCAAAGGAAAGCAAGGAAAGGCAATGGTAACGGAAGGAAGGGCACGGCAAGGGGAAACAAGTCTAAGGCACGGCAACGCACGCTAGGCAATGCACGGCAAGGGAAGGAAAGGGTAACGCATGGGAAAGAACTGTCAGGGGAGGCAAGGCTAAGGCAGGACAACGCAGGGCTAGGCAATGCACGGCAAGGCAAGGAAAGAGTAACGGAACGGAACGGAAGGCAAGGCAAAGCCAGGCAAGGCACGTGTAACAAAAGGCACACAACGGCACGGGGAAACAAGGCTAAGGCACGACAACACACGGCTAGGAAATGCACGGCAAGGCAAGGAAAGGGTAACGCAAGGCAAGGCACGGTGAGGCAAGGCAAGGCTGATGCACGACAACGCACGGCTAGGCAATTCACGGCAAGGCAAGGAAAGGGTAACTCAAGGCAAGGCACGGTCAGGCAAGGCAAGGCTAAGGCACGACAACGCAAGGCTAGGCAATGCACGGAAGGCAAGCAAAGAGTAACGGAAGGAAAGGAAGGCAAGGGAAAGCAGGGGAAGGCAAGGGTAACGAAAGGAACGGCACGGTAAGGGGAAACAAGGCTAAGGCACGGCAACGCACGGCTAGGCAATGCAGGGCAAGGCAAGGAAAGGGTAACGCAAGGCAAGGCACGGTTTGGGGAGGCAAGGCGAATGCACGACAACGCAAGGCTAGGCAATGCACGGAAGGCAAGCAAAGAGTAACGGAAGGCAAGGAAGGCAAGGGAAAGCAAGGCAAAGCAAGGGTAACAGAAGGAACGGCACGGCAAGGGGAAACAAGGCTAAGGCACGGCAACGCACGGCTAGGCAATGCACGGCAAGGCAAGGAAAGGGTAACGCAAGGCAAGGCACGGTGAGGCAAGTCAAGGCTGATGCACGACAACGCACGGCTTGGCAATGCACGGCAAGGCAAGGAAAGGGTAACGCAAGGCAAGGCACGGTCAGGCGAGGCAAGGCTAAGGCACGACAACGCAAGGCTAGGCAAGGCACGGAAGGCAAGCAAAGAGTAACGGAAGGCAAGGAAGGCAAGGGAAAGCAGGGGAAGGCAAGGGTAACGGAAGGAACGGCACGGTAAGGGGAAACAAGGCTAAGGCACGACAACGCAGGGCTAGGCAATGCACGGCAAGGCAAGGAAAGGGTAACGCAAGGCAAGGCACGGTCAGGCGAGTCAAGGGTAATGCACGACAACGCAAGGCTACGCAGTGCACGGCTAGGCAAGCAAAGAGTAACGGAAGGCAAGGAAGGCAAGGGAAAGCAAGGGAAGGCAAGGGCAACGAAAGGAACGGCACGGTAAGGGGAAACTAAGCTAAGGCACGACAATGCAGGGCTAGGCAATGCACGGCAAGGCAAGGAAAGGGTAACGCAAGGCAAAGCACGGTGAGGCAAGACAAGGCAAATGCACGACAACGCACGGCTAGGCAATGCACGGCAAGGCAAGGAAAGGGTACCGCAAGGCAAGGCACGGTCAGGCGAGGCAAGGCTAAGGAACGACAACGCAAGGCTAGGCAATGCACGGAAGGCAAGCAAAGAGTAACGGAAGTCAAGGAAGGCAAGGGAAAGCAAGGCAAGGCAAGAGTAACGGAAGGAACGGCACGGCAAGGAGAAAAAAGGCTAAGGCACGACAACTCACGGCTAGGCAATGCACTGCAAGGCAAGGAAAGGGTAACGCACGGCAAGGCACGGTGAGGCAAGGCAAGGCTGATGCACGACAACGCACGGCTAGGCAATTCACGGCAAGGCAAGGAAAGGGTAACTCAAGGCAAGGCACGGTCAGGCAAGGCAAGGCTAAGGCACGACAACGCAAGGCTTGGCAATGCACGGAAGGCAAGCAAAGAGTAACGGAAGGAAAGGAAGGCAAGGGAAAGCAGGGGAAGGCAAGGGTAACGAAAGGAACGGCACGGTAAGGGGAAACAAGTCTAAGGCACGACAACACAGGGCTCGGCAATGCAGGGCAAGGCAAGGAAAGGGTAACGCAAGGCAAGGCACGGTTTGGGGAAGCAAGGCGAATGCACGACAACGCAAGGCTACGCAATGCACGGAAGGCAAGCAAAGAGTAACGGAAGGCAAGGAAGGCAAGGGAAAGCAAAGAAAGGCAAGGGTAACGGAAGGAACTGCACGGCAAGGGGAAACAAGGCTAAGGCACGGCAACGCAGGCTGGGCAATGCACGGCAAGGCAAGGAAAGGGCAACGCATGGGAAAGCACGTTCAGGCGAGGCAAGGCTAAGGCACGACAACGCACGGCTAGGCAATGCAAGGCAAGCAAGCAAAGGGTAACGCAAGGCAAGGCACGGTGAGGCTAGGCAAGGCTAATGCACGGAAACGCAAGGCTAGGCAATGCACGATAATGCAAGGAAAACTTAAAGCAAAGGAAGGCAAGGTCAGGCGAGATAAGGCAAAGGCACGACAACGCAAGGCTAGGCAATTCAGGGAAGGCAAGCAAAGAGTAACGGAAGGTAAGGAAGGCAAGGGAAAGCAAGGAAAGGCAAGTGTAACGGAAGGAACGGCACGGCAAGGGGAAACAAGGCTAAGGCACGACAACGCACGCTACGCAATGCACGGCAAGGCAAGGAAAGGGTAACGCATGGGAAAGCACGGTCAGGCGAGGCAAGCCTAAGGCATGACAACGCAAGGCTAGGCAATGCACGGAAAGCAAGTAAAGCTTAAAGCAAAGGAAGGCACGGTCAGAAGAGATAAGGCTAAGGCACGACAACGCAAGGCTAGGCAATGCAGGGAAGGGAAGCAAAGAGTAACGGAAGGTAAGGAAGGCAAAGGAAAGCAAGGAAAGGCAATGGTAACGGAAGGAAGGGCACGGCAAGGGGAAACAAGTCTAAGGCACGGCAACGCACGCTAGGCAATGCACGGCAAGGGAAGGAAAGGGTAACGCATGGGAAAGAACTGTCAGGGGAGGCAAGGCTAAGGCACGACAACGCAAGGCTAGGCAATGCACGGAAGGCAAGCAAAGAGTAACGGAAGGCAAGGAAGGCAAGGGAAAGCAAGGCAAAGCAAGGGTAACAGAAGGAACGGCACGGCAAGGGGAAACAAGGCTAAGGCACGGCAACGCACGGCTAGGCAATGCACGGCAAGGCAAGGAAAGGGTAACGCAAGGCAAGGCACGGTGAGGCAAGTCAAGGCTGATGCACGACAACGCACGGCTAGGCAATGCACGGCAAGGCAAGGAAAGGGTAACGCAAGGCAAGGCACGGTCAGGCGAGGCAAGGCTAAGGCACGACAACGCAAGGCTAGGCAATGCACGGAAGGCAAGCAAAGAGTAACGGAAGGCAAGGAAGGCAAGGGAAAGCAGGGGAAGGCAAGGGTAACGGAAGGAACGGCACGGTAAGGGGAAACAAGGCTAAGGCACGACAACGCAGGGCTAGGCAATGCACGGCAAGGCAAGGAAAGGGTAACGCAAGGCAAGGCACGGTCAGGCGAGTCAAGGGTAATGCACGACAACGCAAGGCTACGCAGTGCACGGCTAGGCAAGCAAAGAGTAACGGAAGGCAAGGAAGGCAAGGGAAAGCAAGGGAAGGCAAGGGCAACGAAAGGAACGGCACGGTAAGGGGAAACTAAGCTAAGGCACGACAATGCAGGGCTAGGCAATGCACGGCAAGGCAAGGAAAGGGTAACGCAAGGCAAAGCACGGTGAGGCAAGACAAGGCAAATGCACGACAACGCACGGCTAGGCAATGCACGGCAAGGCAAGGAAAGGGTACCGCAAGGCAAGGCACGGTCAGGCGAGGCAAGGCTAAGGAACGACAACGCAAGGCTAGGCAATGCACGGAAGGCAAGCAAAGAGTAACGGAAGTCAAGGAAGGCAAGGGAAAGCAAGGCAAGGCAAGAGTAACGGAAGGAACGGCACGGCAAGGAGAAAAAAGGCTAAGGCACGACAACTCACGGCTAGGCAATGCACTGCAAGGCAAGGAAAGGGTAACGCACGGCAAGGCACGGTGAGGCAAGGCAAGGCTGATGCACGACAACGCACGGCTAGGCAATTCACGGCAAGGCAAGGAAAGGGTAACTCAAGGCAAGGCACGGTCAGGCAAGGCAAGGCTAAGGCACGACAACGCAAGGCTAGGCAATGCACGGAAGGCAAGCAAAGAGTAACGGAAGGAAAGGAAGGCAAGGGAAAGCAGGGGAAGGCAAGGGTAACGAAAGGAACGGCACGGTAAGGGGAAACAAGTCTAAGGCACGACAACACAGGGCTCGGCAATGCAGGGCAAGGCAAGGAAAGGGTAACGCAAGGCAAGGCACGGTTTGGGGAAGCAAGGCGAATGCACGACAACGCAAGGCTAGGCAATGCACGGAAGGCAAGCAAAGAGTAACGGAAGGCAAGGAAGGCAAGGGAAAGCAAGGCAAAGGAAGGGTAACAGAAGGAACGGCACGGCAAGGGGAAACAAGGGTAAGGCACGGCAACGCACGGCTAGGCAATGCACGGCAAGGCAAAGAAAGGGTAACGCAAGGCAAGGCACGGTGAGGCAAGGCAAGGCTGATGCACGACAACGCACGGCTAGGCAATGCACGGCAAGGCAAGGAAAGGGTAACGCAAGGCAAGGCACGGTCAGGCGAGGCAAGGCTAAGGCACGACAACGCAAGGCTAGGCAATGCACGGAAGGCAAGCAAAGAGTAACGGAAGGCAAGGAAGGCAAGGCAAAGCAGGGGAAGGCAAGGGTAACGGAAGGAACGGCACGGTAAGGGGAAACAAGGCTAAGGCACGACAACGCAGGGCTAGGCAATGCACGGCAAGGCAAGGAAAGGGTAACGCAAGGCAAGGCACGGTCAGGCGAGTCAAGGGTAATGCACGACAACGCAAGGCTACGCAGTGCACGGCTAGGCAAGGAAAGAGTAACGGAAGGAAAGGAAGGCAAGGCAAAGCAAGGCAAGTGTAACAAAAGGCACGGCACGGCAAGGGGAAACAAGGCTAAGGCACGACAACACACGGCTAGGAAATGCACGGCAAGGCAAGGAAAGGGTAACGCAAGGCAAGGCACGGTGAGGCTAAGCAAGGCTAATGCACGACAACGCAAGGCTAGGCAATGCACGACAATGCAAGTAAAGCTTAAAGCAAAGGAAGGCACGGTCAGAAGAGATAAGGCTAAGGCACGACAACGCAAGGCTAGGCAATGCAGGGAAGGCAAGCAAAGAGTAACGGAAGGTAAGGAAGGCAAAGGAAAGCAAGGAAAGGCAATGGTAACGGAAGGAACGGCACGGCAAGGGGAAACAAGTCTAAGGCACGACAACGCACGCTAGGCAATACACGGCAAGGGAAGGAAAGGGTAACGCATGGGAAAGAACGGTCAGGGGAGGCAAGGCTAAGGCACGACAACGCAAGGCTTGGCAATGCACGGAAGGCAAGCAAAGAGTAACGGAAGGTAAGGAAGGCAAGGGAAAGCAAAGAAAGGCAAGTGTAACGGAAGGAACGGCACGGCAAGGGGAAACAAGGCTAAGGCACGACAACGCACGCTAGGCAATGCACGGCAAGGCAAGGAAAGGGTAACGCATGGGAAAGCACGGTCAGGCGAGGCAAGGCTAAGGAAAGGCAACGCAAGGCTAGGCAATGCACGGTAAGCAAGCAAGGAGTAACGGAATGCAAGGAAGGAAAGGGAAAGCAAGGGAAGGCAAGGGTAACGGAAGGAACGGCACGGCAAGGGGTAACAAGGCTAAGGCACGACAACGCACGCTAGGCAATGCACGGCAAGGCAAGGAAAGAGTAACGCAAGGCAAGGCACGGTGAGGCTAGGCAAGGTTAATGCACGACAACGCAAGGCTAGGCAATGCACGACAATGCAAGGAAAGCTTAAAGAAAAGGAAGGCACGGTCAGGCGACATAAGGCTAAGGCACGACAACGCAAGGCTAGGCAATGCACGGAAGGCAAGCAAAGAGTAACAGAAGGTAAGGAAGGCAAGGGAAAGCAAGGAAAGGCAATGGTAACGGAAGGAACGGCACGGCAAGGGGAAACAAGGCTAAGGCACGACAACGCACGCTAGGCAATGCACGGCAAGGCAAGGAAAGGGTAAGGCATGGGAAAGCACGGTCAGGCGAGGCAAGGCTAAGGCACGACAACCCAAGGCTAGGCAATGCACGGAAGGCAAGCAAAGAGAAACGGAAGGTAAGGAAGGAAAGGGAAAGCAAAGAAAGGCAAGTGTAACGGAAGGAACGGCACGGCAAGGGGAAACAAGGCTAAGGCACGACAACGCACGGCTAGGCAATGCACGGTAAGGCAAGCAAAGGGTAACGCAAGGAAAGGCACGGTGAGGCTAGGCAAGGCTAATGCACGAAAACGCAAGGCTAGGCGATGCACGACAATGCAAGGAAAGCTTAAAGCAAAGGAAGGCAAGGTTTGGCGAGATAATTCTAAGGCACGACAACGCAAGGCTAGGAAATTCAGGGAAGGCAAGCAAAGAGTAACGGAAGGTAAGCAAGGCAAGGAAAAGTAAGGAAAGGCCAGGGTAACGGAAGGAACGGCACGGCAAGGGGAAACAAGTCTAAGGCACGACACCGAACGCTAGGCAATGAACGGCAAGGCAAGGAAAGGGTAACGCATTTGAAAGCACGGTCAGGCGAGGCAACGCTAAGGCACGACAACGCAAGGCTAGGCAATGCACGGAAGGCAAGCAAAGAGTAACGGAAGGAAGGAAGGCAAGGGAAAGGAAGGAAAGGCAAGTGTAACGGAAGGAACGGCACGGCAAGGGGTAACAAGGCTAAGGCACGGCAACGCAGGGCTAGGCAATGCAAAGGCAAGGAAAGGGTAACGCAGGGGAAGGCACGGCAGGTGAGGCAAGGATAAGGCACGACAAAGGCTAGGCAATGCACGGCAAGGCAAGGAAAGAGTAACGGAAGGAAAGGAAGGCAAGTCAAAGCCAGGAAAGGCAAGTGTAACAAAAGGCACGCCACGGCAAGGGGAAACAAGGCTAAGGCACGACAACGCACGGCTAGGCAATGCACGGCAAGGCAAGGAAAGGGTAACGCAAGGCAAGGCACGGTGAGGCTAGGCAAGGCTAATGCACGACAACGCAAGGCTAGGCAATGCACGACAATGCAAGGAAAGCTTAAAGCAAAGGAAGGCACGGTCAGGCGAGATAAGGCTAAGGCACGACAACGCAAGGCTAGGCAATGCAGGGAAGGGAAGCAAAGAGTAACGGAAGGTAAGCAAGGCAAGGAAAAGCAAGGAAAGGCAAGGGTAACGGAAGGAACTGCACGGCAAGGGGAAACAAGGCTAAGGCACGGCAACGCAGGCTGGGCAATGCACGGCAAGGCAAGGAAAGGGCAACGCATGGGAAAGCACGTTCAGGCGAGGCAAGGCTAAGGCACGACAACGCACGGCTAGGCAATGCAGGGCAAGCAAGCAAAGGGTAACGCAAGGCAAGGCACGGTGAGGCTAGGCAAGGCTAATGCACGGAAACGCAAGGCTAGGCAATGCACGATAATGCAAGGAAAGCTTAAAGCAAAGGAAGGCAAGGTCAGGCGAGATAAGGCAAAGGCACGACAACGCAAGGCTAGGCAATTCAGGGAAGGCAAGCAAAGAGTAACGGAAGGTAAGGAAGGCAAGGGAAAGCAAGGAAAGTCAAGTGTAACGGAAGGAACGGCACGGCAAGGGGAAACAAGGCTAAGGCACGACAACGCACGCTACGCAAGGCACGGCAAGGCAAGGAAAGGGTAACGCATGGGAAAGCACGGTCAGGCGAGGCAAGCCTAAGGCATGACAACGCAAGGCTAGGCAATGCACGGAAAGCAAGTAAAGCTTAAAGCAAAGGAAGGCACTGTCAGAAGAGATAAGGCTAAGGCACGACAACGCAAGGCTAGGCAATGCAGGGAAGGGAAGCAAAGAGTAACGGAAGGCAAGGAAGGCAAAGGAAAGCAAGGAAAGGCAATGGTAACGGAAGGAAGGGCACGGCAAGGGGAAACAAGTCTAAGGCACGGCAACGCACGCTAGGCAATGCACGGCAAGGGAAGGAAAGGGTAACGCATGGGAAAGAACTGTCAGGGGAGGCAAGGCTAAGGCACGACAACGCAGGGCTAGGCAATGCACGGCAAGGCAAGGAAAGAGTAACGGAACGGAACGGAAGGCAAGGCAAAGCCAGGCAAGGCAAGTGTAACAAAAGGCACACAACGGCACGGGGAAACAAGGCTAAGGCACGACAACACACGGCTAGGAAATGCACGGCAAGGCAAGGAAAGGGTAACGCAAGGCAAGGCACGGTGAGGCAAGGCAAGGCTGATGTACGACAACGCACGGCTAGGCAATTCACGGCAAGGCAAGGAAAGGGTAACTCAAGGCAAGGCACGGTCAGGCACGGCAAGGCTAAGGCACGACAACGCAAGGCTAGGCAATGCACGGAAGGCAAGCAAAGAGTAACGGAAGGAAAGGAAGGCAAGGGAAAGCAGGGGAAGGCAAGGGTAACGAAAGGAACGGCACGGTAAGGGGAAACAAGTCTAAGGCACGACAACACAGGGCTCGGCAATGCAGGGCAAGGCAAGGACAGGGTAACGCAAGGCAAGGCACGGTTTGGGGAGGCAAGGCGAATGCACGACAACGCAAGGCTAGGCAATGCACGGAAGGCAAGCAAAGAGTACCGGAAGGCAAGGAAGGCAAGGGAAAGCAAGGCAAAGCAAGGGTAACAGAAGGAACGGCACGGCAAGGGGAAACAAGGCTAAGGCACGGCAACGCACGGCTAGGCAATGCACGGCAAGGCAAGGAAAGGGTAACGCAAGGCAAGGCACGGTGAGGCAAGTCAAGGCTGATGCACGACAACGCACGGCTAGGCAATGCACGGCAAGGCAAGGAAAGGGTAACGCAAGGCAAGGCACGGTCAGGCGAGGCAAGGCTAAGGCACGACAACGCAAGGCTAGGCAATGCACGGAAGGCAAGCAAAGAGTAACGGAAGGCAAGGAAGGCAAGGGAAAGCAGGGGAAGGCAAGGGTAACGGAAGGAACGGCACGGTAAGGGGAAACAAGGCTAAGGCACGACAACGCAGGGCTAGGCAATGCACGGCAAGGCAAGGAAAGGGTAACGCAAGGCAAGGCACGGTCAGGCGAGTCAAGGGTAATGCACGACAACGCAAGGCTACGCAGTGCACGGCTAGGCAAGGAAAGAGTAACGGAAGGAAAGGAAGGCAAGGCAAAGCAAGGCAAGTGTAACAAAAGGCACGGCACGGCAAGGGGAAACAAGGCTAAGGCACGGCAACGCAAGGCTAAGCAATGCACGGCCAGGCAAGGAAAGGGTAATTCAAGGCAAGGCACGGTAAGGCAAGACAAGGCTAATGCACGACAACGCACGGCTAGGCAATGCACGGCCAGGCAAGGAAAGGGTAACGCAAGGCAAGGCACGGTGAGGCAAGGCAAGGCAAATGCAGGACAATGCACGGCTAGGCAATGCACTGCAAGGCAAGGAAAGGGTAACGCAAGGCAAGGCACGGTCAGGCGAGGCAAGGCTAAGGAACGACAACGCAAGGCTAGGCAATGCACGGAAGGCAAGCAAAGAGTAACGGAAGGAAAGGAAGGCAAGGGAAAGCAGGGGAAGGCAAGGGTAACGAAAGGAACGGCACGGTAAGGGGAAACAAGTCTAAGGCACGACAACACAGGGCTCGGCAATGCAGGGCAAGGCAAGGAAAGGGTAACGCAAGGCAAGGCACGGTTTGGGGAAGCAAGGCGAATGCACGACAACGCAAGGCTAGGCAATGCACGGAAGGCAAGCAAAGAGTAACGGAAGGCAAGGAAGGCAAGGGAAAGCAAGGCAAAGCAAGGGTAACAGAAGGAACGGCACGGCAAGGGGAAACAAGGCTAAGGCACGGCAACGCACGGCTAGGCAATGCACGGCAAGGCAAGGAAAGGGTAACGCAAGGCAAGGCACGGTGAGGCAAGGCAAGGCTGATGCATGACAACGCACGGCTAGGCAATGCACGGCAAGGCAAGGAAAGGGTAACGCAAGGCAAGGCACGGTCAGGGGAGGCAAGGCTAAGGCACGACAACGCAAGGCTAGGCAATGCACGGAAGGCAAGCAAAGAGTAACGGAAGGCAAGGAAGGCAAGGGAAAGCAGGGGAAGGCAAGGGTAACGGAAGGAACGGCACGGTAAGGGGAAACAAGGTTAAGGCACGACAACGCAGGGCTAGGCAATGCACGGCAAGGCAAGGAAAGGGTAACGCAAGGCAAGGCACGGTCAGGCGAGTCAAGGGTTATGCACGACAACGCAAGGCTACGCAGTGCACGGCTAGGCAAGGAAAGAGTAACGGAAGGAAAGGAAGGCAAGGCAAAGCAAGGCAAGTGTAACAAAAGGCACGGCACGGCAAGGGGAAACAAGGCTAAGGCACGACAACACACGGCTAGGAAATGCACGGCAAGGCAAGGAAAGGGTAACGCAAGGCAAGGCACGGTGAGGCTAAGCAAGGCTAATGCACGACAACGCAAGGCTAGGCAATGCACGACAATGCAAGTAAAGCTTAAAGCAAAGGAAGGCACGGTCAGAAGAGATAAGGCTAAGGCACGACAACGCAAGGCTAGGCAATGCAGGGAAGGCAAGCAAAGAGTAACGGAAGGTAAGGAAGGCAAAGGAAAGCAAGGAAAGGCAATGGTAACGGAAGGAACGGCACGGCAAGGGGAAACAAGTCTAAGGCACGACAACGCACGCTAGGCAATACACGGCAAGGGAAGGAAAGGGTAACGCATGGGAAAGAACGGTCAGGGGAGGCAAGGCTAAGGCACGACAACGCAAGGCTTGGCAATGCACGGAAGGCAAGCAAAGAGTAACGGAAGGTAAGGAAGGCAAGGGAAAGCAAAGAAAGGCAAGTGTAACGGAAGGAACGGCACGGCAAGGGGAAACAAGGCTAAGGCACGACAACGCACGCTAGGCAATGCACGGCAAGGCAAGGAAAGGGTAACGCATGGGAAAGCACGGTCAGGCGAGGCAAGGCTAAGGAAAGGCAACGCAAGGCTAGGCAATGCACGGTAAGCAAGCAAGGAGTAACGGAATGCAAGGAAGGAAAGGGAAAGCAAGGGAAGGCAAGGGTAACGGAAGGAACGGCACGGCAAGGGGTAACAAGGCTAAGGCACGACAACGCACGCTAGGCAATGCACGGCAAGGCAAGGAAAGAGTAACGCAAGGCAAGGCACGGTGAGGCTAGGCAAGGTTAATGCACGACAACGCAAGGCTAGGCAATGCACGACAATGCAAGGAAAGCTTAAAGAAAAGGAAGGCACGGTCAGGCGACATAAGGCTAAGGCACGACAACGCACGCTAGGCAATGCACGGTAAGGCAAGCAAAGGGTAACGCAAGGAAAGGCACGGTGAGGCTAGGCAAGGCTAATGCACGAAAACGCAAGGCTAGGCGATGCACGACAATGCAAGGAAAGCTTAAAGCAAAGGAAGGCAAGGTTTGGCGAGATAATTCTAAGGCACGACAACGCAAGGCTAGGAAATTCAGGGAAGGCAAGCAAAGAGTAACGGAAGGTAAGCAAGGCAAGGAAAAGTAAGGAAAGGCCAGGGTAACGGAAGGAACGGCACGGCAAGGGGAAACAAGTCTAAGGCACGACACCGAACGCTAGGCAATGAACGGCAAGGCAAGGAAAGGGTAACGCATTTGAAAGCACGGTCAGGCGAGGCAACGCTAAGGCACGACAACGCAAGGCTAGGCAATGCACGGAAGGCAAGCAAAGAGTAACGGAAGGTAAGGAAGGCAAGGGAAAGGAAGGAAAGGCAAGTGTAACGGAAGGAACGGCACGGCAAGGGGTAACAAGGCTAAGGCACGGCAACGCAGGGCTAGGCAATGCACGGCAAGGCAAGGAAAGGGTAACGCAGGGGAAGGCACGGTCAGGTGAGGCAAGGATAAGGCACGACAGTGCAAGGCTAGGCAATGCACGGCAAGGCAAGGAAAGAGGAACGGAAGGAAAGGAAGGCAAGTCAAAGCCAGGAAAGGCAAGTGTAACAAAAGGCACGCCACGGCAAGGGGAAACAAGGCTAAGGCACGACAACGCACGGCTAGGCAATGCACGGCAAGGCAAGGAAAGGGTAACGCAAGGCAAGGCACGGTGAGGCTAGGCAAGGCTAATGCACGACAACGCAAGGCTAGGCAATGCACGACATTGCAAGGAAAGCTTAAAGCAAAGGAAGGCACGGTCAGGCGAGATAAGGCTAAGGCACGACAACGCAAGGCTAGGCAATGCAGGGAAGGGAATCAAAGAGTAACGGAAGGTAAGCAAGGCAAGGAAAAGCAAGGAAAGGCAAGGGTAACGGAAGGAACTGCACGGCAAGGGGAAACAAGGCTAAGGCACGGCAACGCAGGCTGGGCAATGCACGGCAAGGCAAGGAAAGGGCAACGCATGGGAAAGCACGTTCAGGCGAGGCAAGGCTAAGGCACGACAACGCAAGGCTAGGCAATGCACGGCAAGCAAGCAAAGGGTAACGCAAGGCAAGGCACGGTGAGGCTAGGCAAGGCTAATGCACGGAAACGCAAGGCTAGGCAATGCACGATAATGCAAGGAAAGCTTAAAGCAAAGGAAGGCAAGGTCAGGCGAGATAAGGCAAAGGCACGACAACGCAAGGCTAGGCAATTCAGGGAAGGCAAGCAAAGAGTAACGGAAGGTAAGGAAGGCAAGGGAAAGCAAGGAAAGGCAAGTGTAACGGAAGGAACGGCACGGCAAGGGGAAACAAGGCTAAGGCACGACAACGCACGCTACGCAAGGCACGGCAAGGCAAGGAAAGGGTAACGCATGGGAAAGCACGGTCAGGCGAGGCAAGCCTAAGGCATGACAACGCAAGGCTAGGCAATGCACGGAAAGCAAGTAAAGCTTAAAGCAAAGGAAGGCACTGTCAGAAGAGATAAGGCTAAGGCACGACAACGCAAGGCTAGGCAATGCAGGGAAGGGAAGCAAAGAGTAACGGAAGGCAAGGAAGGCAAAGGAAAGCAAGGAAAGGCAATGGTAACGGAAGGAAGGGCACGGCAAGGGGAAACAAGTCTAAGGCACGGCAACGCACGCTAGGCAATGCACGGCAAGGGAAGGAAAGGGTAACGCATGGGAAAGAACTGTCAGGGGAGGCAAGGCTAAGGCACGACAACGCAGGGCTAGGCAATGCACGGCAAGGCAAGGAAAGAGTAACGGAACGGAACGGAAGGCAAGGCAAAGCCAGGCAAGGCAAGTGTAACAAAAGGCACACAACGGCACGGGGAAACAAGGCTAAGGCACGACAACACACGGCTAGGAAATGCACGGCAAGGCAAGGAAAGGGTAACGCAAGGCAAGGCACGGTGAGGCAAGGCAAGGCTGATGTACGACAACGCACGGCTAGGCAATTCACGGCAAGGCAAGGAAAGGGTAACTCAAGGCAAGGCACGGTCAGGCAAGGCAAGGCTAAGGCACGACAACGCAAGGCTAGGCAATGCACGGAAGGCAAGCAAAGAGTAACGGAAGGAAAGGAAGGCAAGGGAAAGCAGGGGAAGGCAAGGGTAACGAAAGGAACGGCACGGTAAGGGGAAACAAGTCTAAGGCACGACAACACAGGGCTCGGCAATGCAGGGCAAGGCAAGGAAAGGGTAACGCAAGGCAAGGCACGGTTTGGGGAGGCAAGGCGAATGCACGACAACGCAAGGCTAGGCAATGCACGGAAGGCAAGCAAAGAGTAACGGAAGGCAAGGAAGGCAAGGGAAAGCAAGGCAAAGCAAGGGTAACAGAAGGAACGGCACGGCAAGGGGAAACAAGGCTAAGGCACGGCAACGCACGGCTAGGCAATGCACGGCAAGGCAAGGAAAGGGTAACGCAAGGCAAGGCACGGTGAGGCAAGGCAAGGCTGATGCACGACAACGCACGGCTAGGCAATGCACGGCAAGGCAAGGAAAGGGTAACGCAAGGCAAGGCACGGTCAGGCGAGGCAAGGCTAAGGCACGACAACGCAAGGCTAGGCAATGCACGGAAGGCAAGCAAAGAGTAACGGAAGGCAAGGAAGGCAAGGGAAAGCAGGGGAAGGCAAGGGTAACGGAAGGAACGGCACGGTAAGGGGAAACAAGGCTAAGGCACGACAACGCAGGGCTAGGCAATGCACGGCAAGGCAAGGAAAGGGTAACGCAAGGCAAGGCACGGTCAGGCGAGTCAAGGGTAATGCACGACAACGCAAGGCTACGCAGTGCACGGCTAGGCAAGCAAAGAGTAACGGAAGGCAAGGAAGGCAAGGGAAAGCAAGGGAAGGCAAGGGCAACGAAAGGAACGGCACGGTAAGGGGAAACTAAGCTAAGGCACGACAATGCAGGGCTAGGCAATGCACGGCAAGGCAAGGAAAGGGTAACGCAAGGCAAAGCACGGTGAGGCAAGACAAGGCAAATGCACGACAACGCACGGCTAGGCAATGCACGGCAAGGCAAGGAAAGGGTACCGCAAGGCAAGGCACGGTCAGGCGTGGCAAGGCTAAGGAACGACAACGCAAGGCTAGGCAATGCACGGAAGGCAAGCAAAGAGTAACGGAAGTCAAGGAAGGCAAGGGAAAGCAAGGCAAGGCAAGAGTAACGGAAGGAACGGCACGGCAAGGAGAAAAAAGGCTAAGGCACGACAACTCACGGCTAGGCAATGCACTGCAAGGCAAGGAAAGGGTAACGCACGGCAAGGCACGGTTGATGCACGACAACGCACGGCTAGGCAATTCACGGCAAGGCAAGGAAAGGGTAACTCAAGGCAAGGCACGGTCAGGCAAGGCAAGGCTAAGGCACGACAACGCAAGGCTAGGCAATGCACGGAAGGCAAGCAAAGAGTAACGGAAGGAAAGGAAGGCAAGGGAAAGCAGGGGAAGGCAAGGGTAACGAAAGGAACGGCACGGTAAGGGGAAACAAGTCTAAGGCACGACAACACAGGGCTCGGCAATGCAGGGCAAGGCAAGGAAAGGGTAACGCAAGGCAAGGCACGGTTTGGGGAAGCAAGGCGAATGCACGACAACGCAAGGCTAGGCAATGCACGGAAGGCAAGCAAAGAGTAACGGAAGGCAAGGAAGGCAAGGGAAAGCAAGGCAAAGCAAGGGTAACAGAAGGAACGGCACGGCAAGGGGAAACAAGGGTAAGGCACGGCAACGCACGGCTAGGCAATGCACGGCAAGGCAAGGAAAGGGTAACGCAAGGCAAGGCACGGTGAGGCAAGGCAAGGCTGATGCACGACAACGCACGGCTAGGCAATGCACGGCAAGGCAAGGAAAGGGTAACGCAAGGCAAGGCACGGTCAGGCGAGGCAAGGCTAAGGCACGACAACGCAAGGCTAGGCAATGCACGGAAGGCAAGCAAAGAGTAACGGAAGGCAAGGAAGGCAAGGGAAAGCAGGGGAAGGCAAGGGTAACGGAAGGAACGGCACGGTAAGGGGAAACAAGGCTAAGGCACGACAACGCAGGGCTAGGCAATGCACGGCAAGGCAAGGAAAGGGTAACGCAAGGCAAGGCACGGTCAGGCGAGTCAAGGGTAATGCACGACAACGCAAGGCTACGCAGTGCACGGCTAGGCAAGGAAAGAGTAACGGAAGGAAAGGAAGGCAAGGCAAAGCAAGGCAAGTGTAACAAAAGGCACGGCACGGCAAGGGGAAACAAGGCTAAGGCACGACAACACACGGCTAGGAAATGCACGGCAAGGCAAGGAAAGGGTAACGCAAGGCAAGGCACGGTGAGGCTAAGCAAGGCTAATGCACGACAACGCAAGGCTAGGCAATGCACGACAATGCAAGTAAAGCTTAAAGCAAAGAAAGGCACGGTCAGAAGAGATAAGGCTAAGGCACGACAACGCAAGGCTAGGCAATGCAGGGAAGGCAAGCAAAGAGTAACGGAAGGTAAGGAAGGCAAAGGAAAGCAAGGAAAGGCAATGGTAACGGAAGGAACGGCACGGCAAGGGGAAACAAGTCTAAGGCACGACAACGCACGCTAGGCAATACACGGCAAGGGAAGGAAAGGGTAACGCATGGGAAAGAACGGTCAGGGGAGGCAAGGCTAAGGCACGACAACGCAAGGCTTGGCAATGCACGGAAGGCAAGCAAAGAGTAACGGAAGGTAAGGAAGGCAAGGGAAAGCAAAGAAAGGCAAGTGTAACGGAAGGAACGGCACAGCAAGGGGAAACAAGGCTAAGGCACGACAACGCACGCTAGGCAATGCACGGCAAGGCAAGGAAAGGGTAACGCATGGGAAAGCACGGTCAGGCGAGGCAAGGCTAAGGATAGGCAACGCAAGGCTAGGCAATGCACGGTAAGCAAGCAAGGAGTAACGGAATGCAAGGAAGGAAAGGGAAAGCAAGGGAAGGCAAGGGTAACGGAAGGAACGGCAGGGCAAGGGGTAACAAGGCTAAGGCACGACAACGCACGCTAGGCAATGCACGGCAAGGCAAGGAAAGAGTAACGCAAGGCAAGGCACGGTGAGGCTAGGCAAGGTTAATGCACGACAACGCAAGGCTAGGCAATGCACGACAATGCAAGGAAAGCTTAAAGAAAAGGAAGGCACGGTCAGGCGACATAAGGCTAGGGCACGACAACGCAAGGCTAGGCAATGCACGGAAGGCAAGCAAAGAGTAACAGAAGGTAAGGAAGGCAAGGGAAAGCAAGGAAAGGCAATGGTAACGGAAGGAACGGCACGGCAAGGGGAAACAAGGCTAAGGCACGACAACGCACGCTAGGCAATGCACGGCAAGGCAAGGAAAGGGTAACGCATGGGAAAGCACGGTCAGGCGAGGCAAGGCTAAGGCACGACAACCCAAGGCTAGGCAATGCACGGAAGGCAAGCAAAGAGAAACGGAAGGTAAGGAAGGAAAGGGAAAGCAAAGAAAGGCAAGTGTAACGGAAGGAACGGCACGGCAAGGGGAAACAAGGCTAAGGCACGACAACGCACGGCTAGGCAATGCACGGTAAGGCAAGCAAAGGGTAACGCAAGGAAAGGCACGGTGAGGCTAGGCAAGGCTAATGCACGAAAACGCAAGGCTAGGCGATGCACGACAATGCAAGGAAAGCTTAAAGCAAAGGAAGGCAAGGTTTGGCGAGATAATTCTAAGGCACGACAACGCAAGGCTAGGAAATTCAGGGAAGGCAAGCAAAGAGTAACGGAAGGTAAGCAAGGCAAGGAAAAGTAAGGAAAGGCCAGGGTAACGGAAGGAACGGCACGGCAAGGGGAAACAAGTCTAAGGCACGACACCGAACGCTAGGCAATGAACGGCAAGGCAAGGAAAGGGTAACGCATTTGAAAGCACGGTCAGGCGAGGCAACGCTAAGGCACGACAACGCAAGGCTAGGCAATGCACGGAAGGCAAGCAAAGAGTAACGGAAGGTAAGGAAGGCAAGGGAAAGGAAGGAAAGGCAAGTGTAACGGAAGGAACCACACGGCAAGGGGTAACAAGGCTAAGGCACGGCAACGCAGGGCTAGGCAATGCACGGCAAGGCAAGGAAAGGGTAACGCAGGGGAAGGCACGGTCAGGTGAGGCAAGGATAAGGCACGACAGTGCAAGGCTAGGCAATGCACGGCAAGGCAAGGAAAGAGTAACGGAAGGAAAGGAAGGCAAGTCAAAGCCAGGAAAGGCAAGTGTAACAAAAGGCACGCCACGGCAAGGGGAAACAAGGCTAAGGCACGACAACGCACGGCTAGGCAATGCACGGCAAGGCAAGGAAAGGGTAACGCAAGGCAAGGCACGGTGAGGCTAGGCAAGGCTAATGCACGACAACGCAAGGCTAGGCAATGCACGACAATGCAAGGAAAGCTTAAAGCAAAGGAAGGCACGGTCAGGCGAGATAAGGCTAAGGCACGACAACGCAAGGCTAGGCAATGCAGGGAAGGGAAGCAAAGAGTAACGGAAGGTAAGCAAGGCAAGGAAAAGCAAGGAAAGGCAAGGGTAACGGAAGGAACTGCACGGCAAGGGGAAACAAGGCTAAGGCACGGCAACGCAGGCTGGGCAATGCACGGCAAGGCAAGGAAAGGGCAACGCATGGGAAAGCACGTTCAGGCGAGGCAAGGCTAAGGCACGACAACGCACGGCTAGGCAATGCACGGCAAGCAAGCAAATGGTAACGCAAGGCAAGGCACGGTGAGGCTAGGCAAGGCTAATGCACGGAAACGCAAGGCTAGGCAATGCACGATAATGCAAGGAAAGCTTAAAGCAAAGGAAGGCAAGGTCAGGCGAGATAAGGCAAAGGCACGACAACGCAAGGCTAGGCAATTCAGGGAAGGCAAGCAAAGAGTAACGGAAGGTAAGGAAGGCAAGGGAAAGCAAGGAAAGGCAAGTGTAACGGAAGGAACGGCACGGCAAGGGGAAACAAGGCTAAGGCACGACAACGCACGCTACGCAATGCACGGCAAGGCAAGGAAAGGGTAACGCATGGGAAAGCACGGTCAGGCGAGGCAAGCCTAAGGCATGACAACGCAAGGCTAGGCAATGCACGGAAAGCAAGTAAAGCTTAAAGCAAAGGAAGGCAGGGTCAGAAGAGATAAGGCTAAGGCACGACAACGCAAGGCTAGGCAATGCAGGGAAGGGAAGCAAAGAGTAACGGAAGGTAAGGAAGGCAAAGGAAAGCAAGGAAAGGCAATGGTAACGGAAGGAAGGGCACGGCAAGGGGAAACAAGTCTAAGGCACGGCAACGCACGCTAGGCAATGCACGGCAAGGGAAGGAAAGGGTAACGCATGGGAAAGAACTGTCAGGGGAGGCAAGGCTAAGGCACGACAACGCAGGGCTAGGCAATGCACGGCAAGGCAAGGAAAGAGTAACGGAACGGAACGGAAGGCAAGGCAAAGCCAGGCAAGGCAAGTGTAACAAAAGGCACACAACGGCACGGGGAAACAAGGCTAAGGCACGACAACACACGGCTAGGAAATGCACGGCAAGGCAAGGAAAGGG
This sequence comes from Macrotis lagotis, assembly GCF_037893015.1. NCBI lineage: Eukaryota > Metazoa > Chordata > Mammalia > Peramelemorphia > Peramelidae > Macrotis > Macrotis lagotis. Next base: position 179,964 of record NW_027422164.1, on the reverse strand, counting down.
TAACGCAAGGCAAGGCACGGTGAGGCAAGGCAAGGCTGATGTACGACAACGCACGGCTAGGCAATTCACGGCAAGGCAAGGAAAGGGTAACTCAAGGCAAGGCACGGTCAGGCAAGGCAAGGCTAAGGCACGACAACGCAAGGCTAGGCAATGCACGGAAGGCAAGCAAAGAGTAACGGAAGGAAAGGAAGGCAAGGGAAAGCAGGGGAAGGCAAGGGTAACGAAAGGAACGGCACGGTAAGGGGAAACAAGTCTAAGGCACGACAACACAGGGCTCGGCAATGCAGGGCAAGGCAAGGAAAGGGTAACGCAAGGCAAGGCACGGTTTGGGGAGGCAAGGCGAATGCACGACAACGCAAGGCTAGGCAATGCACGGAAGGCAAGCAAAGAGTAACGGAAGGCAAGGAAGGCAAGGGAAAGCAAGGCAAAGCAAGGGTAACAGAAGGAACGGCACGGCAAGGGGAAACAAGGCTAAGGCACGGCAACGCACGGCTAGGCAATGCACGGCAAGGCAAGGAAAGGGTAACGCAAGGCAAGGCACGGTGAGGCAAGTCAAGGCTGATGCACGACAACGCACGGCTAGGCAATGCACGGCAAGGCAAGGAAAGGGTAACGCAAGGCAAGGCACGGTCAGGCGAGGCAAGGCTAAGGCACGACAACGCAAGGCTAGGCAATGCACGGAAGGCAAGCAAAGAGTAACGGAAGGCAAGGAAGGCAAGGGAAAGCAGGGGAAGGCAAGGGTAACGGAAGGAACGGCACGGTAAGGGGAAACAAGGCTAAGGCACGAAAACGCAGGGCTAGGCAATGCACGGCAAGGCAAGGAAAGGGTAACGCAAGGCAAGGCACGGTCAGGCGAGTCAAGGGTAATGCACGACAACGCAAGGCTACGCAGTGCACGGCTAGGCAAGGAAAGAGTAACGGAAGGAAAGGAAGGCAAGGCAAAGCAAGGCAAGTGTAACAAAAGGCACGGCACGGCAAGGGGAAACAAGGCTAAGGCACGGCAACGCAAGGCTAAGCAATGCACGGCCAGGCAAGGAAAGGGTAATGCAAGGCAAGGCACGGTAAGGCAAGACAAGGCTAATGCACGACAACGCACGGCTAGGCAATGCACGGCAGGCAAGGAAAGGGTAACGCAAGGCAAGGCACGGTGAGGCAAGGCAAGGCAAATGCAGGACAATGCACGGCTAGGCAATGCACTGCAAGGCAAGGAAAGGGTAACGCAAGGCAAGGCACGGTCAGGCGAGGCAAGGCTAAGGCACGACAACGCAAGGCTAGGCAATGAACGGAAGGCAAGCAAAGAGTAACGGAAGCAAGGAAGGCAAGGGAAAGCAAGGGAAGGCAAGGGCAACGAAAGGAACGGCACGGTAAGGGGAAACTAAGCTAAGGCACGACAATGCAGGGCTAGGCAATGCACGGCAAGGCAAGGAAAGGGTAACGCAAGGCAAAGCACGGTGAGGCAAGACAAGGCAAATGCACGACAACGCACGGCTAGGCAATGCACGGCAAGGCAAGGAAAGGGTACCGCAAGGCAAGGCACGGTCAGGCGAGGCAAGGCTAAGGAACGACAACGCAAGGCTAGGCAATGCACGGAAGGCAAGCAAAGAGTAACGGAAGTCAAGGAAGGCAAGGGAAAGCAAGGCAAGGCAAGAGTAACGGAAGGAACGGCACGGCAAGGAGAAAAAAGGCTAAGGCACGACAACTCACGGCTAGGCAATGCACTGCAAGGCAAGGAAAGGGTAACGCACGGCAAGGCACGGTGAGGCAAGGCAAGGCTGATGCACGACAACGCACGGCTAGGCAATTCACGGCAAGGCAAGGAAAGGGTAACTGAAGGCAAGGCACGGTCAGGCAAGGCAAGGCTAAGGCACGACAACGCAAGGCTAGGCAATGCACGGAAGGCAAGCAAAGAGTAACGGAAGGAAAGGAAGGCAAGGGAAAGCAGGGGAAGGCAAGGGTAACGAAAGGAACGGCACGGTAAGGGGAAACAAGTCTAAGGCACGACAACACAGGGCTCGGCAATGCAGGGCAAGGCAAGGAAAGGGTAACGCAAGGCAAGGCACGGTTTGGGGAAGCAAGGCGAATGCACGACAACGCAAGGCTAGGCAATGCACGGAAGGCAAGCAAAGAGTACGGAAGGCAAGGAAGGCAAGGGAAAGCAAGGCAAAGCAAGGGTAACAGAAGGAACGGCACGGCAAGGGGAAACAAGGGTAAGGCACGGCAACGCACGGCTAGGCAATGCACGGCAAGGCAAGGAAAGGGTAACGCAAGGCAAGGCACGGTGAGGCAAGGCAAGGCTGATGCACGACAACGCACGGCTAGGCAATGCACGGCAAGGCAAGGAAAGGGTAACGCAAGGCAAGGCACGGTCAGGCGAGGCAAGGCTAAGGCACGACAACGCAAGGCTAGGCAATGCACGGAAGGCAAGCAAAGAGTAACGGAAGGCAAGGAAGGCAAGGGAAAGCAGGGGAAGGCAAGGGTAACGGAAGGAACGGCACGGTAAGTGGAAACAAGGCTAAGGCACGACAACGCAGGGCTAGGCAATGCACGGCAAGGCAAGGAAAGGGTAACGCAAGGCAAGGCACGGTCAGGCGAGTCAAGGGTAATGCACGACAACGCAAGGCTACGCAGTGCACGGCTAGGCAAGGAAAGAGTAACGGAAGGAAAGGAAGGCAAGGCAAAGCAAGGCAAGTGTAACAAAAGGCACGGCACGGCAAGGGGAAACAAGGCTAAGGCACGACAACACACGGCTAGGAAATGCACGGCAAGGCAAGGAAAGGGTAACGCAAGGCAAGGCACGGTGAGGCTAAGCAAGGCTAATGCACGACAACGCAAGGCTAGGCAATGCACGACAATGCAAGTAAAGCTTAAAGCAAAGGAAGGCACGGTCAGAAGAGATAAGGCTAAGGCACGACAACGCAAGGCTAGGCAATGCAGGGAAGGCAAGCAAAGAGTAACGGAAGGTAAGGAAGGCAAAGGAAAGCAAGGAAAGGCAATGGTAACGGAAGGAACGGCACGGCAAGGGGAAACAAGTCTAAGGCACGACAACGCACGCTAGGCAATACACGGCAAGGGAAGGAAAGGGTAACGCATGGGAAAGAACGGTCAGGGGAGGCAAGGCTAAGGCACGACAACGCAAGGCTTGGCAATGCACGGAAGGCAAGCAAAGAGTAACGGAAGGTAAGGAAGGCAAGGGAAAGCAAAGAAAGGCAAGTGTAACGGAAGGAACGGCACGGCAAGGGGAAACAAGGCTAAGGCACGACAACGCACGCTAGGCAATGCACGGCAAGGCAAGGAAAGGGTAACGCATGGGAAAGCACGGTCAGGCGAGGCAAGGCTAAGGAAAGGCAACGCAAGGCTAGGCAATGCACGGTAAGCAAGCAAGGAGTAACGGAATGCAAGGAAGGAAAGGGAAAGCAAGGGAAGGCAAGGGTAACGGAAGGAACGGCACGGCAAGGGGTAACAAGGCTAAGGCACGACAACGCACGCTAGGCAATGCACGGCAAGGCAAGGAAAGAGTAACGCAAGGCAAGGCACGGTGAGGCTAGGCAAGGTTAATGCACGACAACGCAAGGCTAGGCAATGCACGACAATGCAAGGAAAGCTTAAAGAAAAGGAAGGCACGGTCAGGCGACATAAGGCTAAGGCACGACAACGCAAGGCTAGGCAATGCACGGAAGGCAAGCAAAGAGTAACAGAAGGTAAGGAAGGCAAGGGAAAGCAAGGAAAGGCAATGGTAACGGAAGGAACGGCACGGCAAGGGGAAACAAGGCTAAGGCACGACAACGCACGCTAGGCAATGCACGGCAAGGCAAGGAAAGGGTAACGCATGGGAAAGAACGGTCAGGCGAGGCAAGGCTAAGGCACGACAACCCAAGGCTAGGCAATGCACGGAAGGCAAGCAAAGAGAAACGGAAGGTAAGGAAGGAAAGGGAAAGCAAAGAAAGGCAAGTGTAACGGAAGGAACGGCACGGCAAGGGGAAACAAGGCTAAGGCACGACAACGCACGGCTAGGCAATGCACGGTAAGGCAAGCAAAGGGTAACGCAAGGAAAGGCACGCTGAGGCTAGGCAAGGCTAATGCACGAAAACGCAAGGCTAGGCGATGCACGACAATGCAAGGAAAGCTTAAAGCAAAGGAAGGCAAGGTTTGGCGAGATAATTCTAAGGCACGACAACGCAAGGCTAGGAAATTCAGGGAAGGCAAGCAAAGAGTAACGGAAGCTAAGCAAGGCAAGGAAAAGTAAGGAAAGGCCAGGGTAACGGAAGGAACGGCACGGCAAGGGGAAACAAGTCTAAGGCACGACACCGAACGCTAGGCAATGAACGGCAAGGCAAGGAAAGGGTAACGCATTTGAAAGCACGGTCAGGCGAGGCAACGCTAAGGCACGACAACGCAAGGCTAGGCAATGCACGGAAGGCAAGCAAAGAGTAACGGAAGGTAAGGAAGGCAAGGGAAAGGAAGGAAAGGCAAGTGTAACGGAAGGAACGGCACGGAAAGGGGTAACAAGGCTAAGGCACGGCAACGCAGGGCTAGGCAATGCACGGCAAGGCAAGGAAAGGGTAACGCAGGGGAAGGCACGGTCAGGTGAGGCAAGGATAAGGCACGACAGTGCAAGGCTAGGCAATGCACGGCAAGGCAAGGAAAGAGTAACGGAAGGAAAGGAAGGCAAGTCAAAGCCAGGAAAGGCAAGTGTAACAAAAGGCACGCCACGGCAAGGGGAAACAAGGCTAAGGCACGACAACGCACGGCTAGGCAATGCACGGCAAGGCAAGGAAAGGGTAACGCAAGGCAAGGCACGGTGAGGCTAGGCAAGGCTAATGCACGACAACGCAAGGCTAGGCAATGCACGACAATGCAAGGAAAGCTTAAAGCAAAGGAAGGCACGGTCAGGCGAGATAAGGCTAAGGCACGACAACGCAAGGCTAGGCAATGCAGGGAAGGGAAGCAAAGAGTAACGGAAGGTAAGCAAGGCAAGGAAAAGCAAGGAAAGGCAAGGGTAACGGAAGGAACTGCACGGCAAGGGGAAACAAGGCTAAGGCACGGCAACGCAGGCTGGGCAATGCACGGCAAGGCAAGGAAAGGGCAACGCATGGGAAAGCACGTTCAGGCGAGGCAAGGCTAAGGCACGACAACGCACGGCTAGGCAATGCACGGCAAGCAAGCAAAGGGTAACGCAAGGCAAGGCACGGTGAGGCTAGGCAAGGCTAATGCACGGAAACGCAAGGCTAGGCAATGCACGATAATGCAAGGAAAGCTTAAAGCAAAGGAAGGCAAGGTCAGGCGAGATAAGGCAAAGGCACGACAACGCAAGGCTAGGCAATTCAGGGAAGGCAAGCAAAGAGTAACGGAAGGTAAGGAAGGCAAGGGAAAGCAAGGAAAGTCAAGTGTAACGGAAGGAACGGCACGGCAAGGGGAAACAAGGCTAAGGCACGACAACGCACGCTACGCAATGCACGGCAAGGCAAGGAAAGGGTAACGCATGGGAAAGCACGGTCAGGCGAGGCAAGCCTAAGGCATGACAACGCAAGGCTAGGCAATGCACGGAAAGCAAGTAAAGCTTAAAGCAAAGGAAGGCACGGTCAGAAGAGATAAGGCTAAGGCACGACAACGCAAGGCTAGGCAATGCAGGGAAGGGAAGCAAAGAGTAACGGAAGGTAAGGAAGGCAAAGGAAAGCAAGGAAAGGCAATGGTAACGGAAGGAAGGGCACGGCAAGGGGAAACAAGTCTAAGGCACGGCAACGCACGCTAGGCAATGCACGGCAAGGGAAGGAAAGGGTAACGCATGGGAAAGAACTGTCAGGGGAGGCAAGGCTAAGGCACGACAACGCAGGGCTAGGCAATGCACGGCAAGACAAGGAAAGAGTAACGGAACGGAACGGAAGGCAAGGCAAAGCCAGGCAAGGCAAGTGTAACAAAAGGCACACAACGGCACGGGGAAACAAGGCTAAGGCACGACAACACACGGCTAGGAATTGCACGGCAAGGCAAGGAAAGGGTAACGCAAGGCAAGGCACGGTGAGGCAAGGCAAGGCTGATGCACGACAACGCACGGCTAGGCAATTCACGGCAAGGCAAGGAAAGGGTAACTCAAGGCAAGGCACGGTCAGGCAAGGCAAGGCTAAGGCACGACAACGCAAGGCTAGGCAATGCACGGAAGGCAAGCAAAGAGTAACGGAAGGAAAGGAAGGCAAGGGAAAGCAGGGGAAGGCAAGGGTAACGAAAGGAACGGCACGGTAAGGGGAAACAAGTCTAAGGCACGACAACACAGGGCACGGCAATGCAGGGCAAGGTAAGGAAAGGGTAACGCAAGGCAAGGCACGGTTTGGGGAGGCAAGGCGAATGCACGACAACGCAAGGCTAGGCAATGCACGGAAGGCAAGCAAAGAGTAACGGAAGTCAAGGAAGGCAAGGGAAAGCAAAGAAAGGCAAGTGTAACGGAAGGAACGGCACGGCAAGGGGAAACAAGGCTAAGGCACGACAACGCACGCTAGGCAATGCACGGCAAGGCAAGGAAAGGGTAACGCATGGGAAAGCACGGTCAGGCGAGGCAAGGTTAAGGAAAGGCAACGCAAGGCTAGGCAATGCACGGTAAGCAAGCAAGGAGTAACGGAATGCAAGGAAGGAAAGGGAAAGCAAGGGAAGGCAAGGGTAACGGAAGGAACGGCACGGCAAGGGGTAACAAGGCTAAGGCACGACAACGCACGCTAGGCAATGCACGGCAAGGCAAGGAAAGAGTAACGCAAGGCAAGGCACGGTGAGGCAAGGCAAGGTTAATGCACGACAACGCAAGGCTAGGCAATGCACGACAATGCAAGGAAAGCTTAAAGAAAAGGAAGGCACGGTCAGGCGACATAAGGCTAAGGCACGACAACGCAAGGCTAGGCAATGCACGGAAGGCAAGCAAAGAGTAACAGAAGGTAAGGAAGGCAAGGGAAAGCAAGGAAAGGCAATGGTAACGGAAGGAACGGCACGGCAAGGGGAAACAAGGCTAAGGCACGACAACGCACGCTAGGCAATGCACGGCAAGGCAAGGAAAGGGTAACGCATGGGAAAGCACGGTCAGGCGAGGCAAGGCTAAGGCACGACAACCCAAGGCTAGGCAATGCACGGAAGGCAAGCAAAGAGAAACGGAAGTTAAGGAAGGAAAGGGAAAGCAAAGAAAGGCAAGTGTAACGGAAGGAACGGCACGGCAAGGGGAAAAAAGGCTAAGGCACGACAACGCACGGCTAGGCAATGCACGGTAAGGCAAGCAAAGGGTAAATCAAGGAAAGGCACGGTGAGGCTAGGCAAGGCTAATGCACGAAAACGCAAGGCTAGGCGATGCACGACAATGCAAGGAAAGCTTAAAGCAAAGGAAGGCAAGGTTTGGCGAGATAATTCTAAGGCACGACAACGCAAGGCTAGGAAATTCAGGGAAGGCAAGCAAAGAGTAACGGAAGGTAAGCAAGGCAAGGAAAAGTAAGGAAAGGCCAGGGTAACGGAAGGAACGGCACGGCACGGGGAAACAAGTCTAAGGCACGACACCGAACGCTAGGCAATGAACGGCAAGGCAAGGAAAGGGTAACGCATTTGAAAGCACGGTCAGGCGAGGCAACGCTAAGGCACGACAACGCAAGGCTAGGCAATGCACGGAAGGCAAGCAAAGAGTAACGGAAGGTAAGGAAGGCAAGGGAAAGGAAGTAAAGGCAAGTGTAACGGAAGGAACGGCACGGCAAGGGGTAACAAGGCTAAGGCACGGCAACGCAGGGCTAGGCAATGCACGGCAAGGCAAGGAAAGGGTAACGCAGGGGAAGGCACGGTCAGGTGAGGCAAGGATAAGGCACGACAGTGCAAGGCTAGGCAATGCACGGCAAGGCAAGGAAAGAGTAACGGAAGGAAAGGAAGGCAAGTCAAAGCCAGGAAAGGCAAGTGTAACAAAAGGCACGCCACGGCAAGGGGAAACAAGGCTAAGGCACGACAACGCACGGCTAGGCAATGCACGGCAAGGCAAGGAAAGGGTAACGGAAGGCAAGGCACGGTGAGGCTAGGCAAGGCTAATGCACGACAACGCAAGGCTAGGCAATGCACGACAATGCAAGGAAAGCTTAAAGCAAAGGAAGGCACGGTCAGGCGAGATAAGGCTAAGGCACGACAACGCAAGCCTAGGCAATACAGGGAAGGGAAGCAAAGAGTAACGGAAGGTAAGCAAGGCAAGGAAAAGCAAGGAAACGCAAGGGTAACGGAAGGAACTGCACGGCAAGGGGAAACAAGGCTAAGGCACGGCAACGCAGGCTGGGCAATGCACGGCAAGGCAAGGAAAGGGCAACGCATGGGAAAGCACGTTCAGGCGAGGCAAGGCTAAGGCACGACAACGCACGGCTAGGCAATGCACGGCAAGCAAGCAAAGGGTAACGCAAGGCAAGGCACGGTGAGGCTAGGCAAGGCTAATGCACGGAAACGCAAGGCTAGGCAATGCACGATAATACAAGGAAAACTTAAAGCAAAGGAAGGCAAGGTCAGGCGAGATAAGGCAAAGGCACGACAACGCAAGGCTAGGCAATTCAGGGAAGGCAAGCAAAGAGTAACGGAAGGTAAGGAAGGCAAGGGAAAGCAAGGAAAGGCAAGTGTAACGGAAGGAACGGCACGGCAAGGGGAAACAAGGCTAAGGCACGACAACGCACGCTACGCAATGCACGGCAAGGCAAGGAAAGGGTAACGCATGGGAAAGCACGGTCAGGCGAGGCAAGCCTAAGGCATGACAACGCAAGGCTAGGCAATGCACGGAAAGCAAGTAAAGCTTAAAGCAAAGGAAGGCACGGTCAGAAGAGATAAGGCTAAGGCACGACAACGCAAGGCTAGGCAATGCAGGGAAGGGAAGCAAAGAGTAACGGAAGGTAAGGAAGGCAAAGGAAAGCAAGGAAAGGCAATGGTAACGGAAGGAAGGGCACGGCAAGGGGAAACAAGTCTAAGGCACGGCAACGCACGCTAGGCAATGCACGGCAAGGGAAGGAAAGGGAAACGCATGGGAAAGAACTGTCAGGGGAGGCAAGGCTAAGGCACGACAACGCAGGGCTAGGCAATGCACGGCAAGGCAAGGAAAGAGTAACGGAACGGAACGGAAGGCAAGGCAAAGCCAGGCAAGGCAAGTGTAACAAAAGGCACACAACGGCACGGGGAAACAAGGCTAAGGCACGACAACTCACGGCTAGGAAATGCACGGCAAGGCAAGGAAAGGGTAACGCAAGGCAAGGCACGGTGAGGCAAGGCAAGGCTGATGCACGACAACGCAAGGCTAGGCAATTCACGGCAAGGCAAGGAAAGGGTAACTCAAGGCAAGGCACGGTCAGGCAAGGCAAGGCTAAGGCACGACAACGCAAGGGTAGGCAATGCACGGAAGGCAAGCAAAGAGTAACGGAAGGAAAGGAAGGCAAGGGAAAGCAGGGGAAGGCAAGGGTAACGAAAGGAACGGCACGGTAAGGGGAAACAAGTCTAAGGCACGACAACACAGGGCTCGGCAATGCAGGGCAAGGCAAGGAAAGGGTAACGCAAGGCAAGGCACGGTTTGGGGAGGCAAGGCGAATGCACGACAACGCAAGGCTAGGCAATGCAGGGAAGGCAAGCAAAGAGTAACGGAAGGTAAGGAAGGCAAAGGAAAGCAAGGAAAGGCAATGGTAACGGAAGGAACGGCACGGCAAGGGGAAACAAGTCTAAGGCACGACAACGCACGCTAGGCAATACACGGCAAGGGAAGGAAAGGGTAACGCATGGGAAAGAACGGTCAGGGGAGGCAAGGCTAAGGCACGACAACGCAAGGCTTGGCAATGCACGGAAGGCAAGCAAAGAGTAACGGAAGGTAAGGAAGGCAAGGGAAAGCAAAGAAAGGCAAGTGTAACGGAAGGAACGGCACGGCAAGGGGAAACAAGGCTAAGGCACGACAACGCACGCTAGGCAATGCACGGCAAGGCAAGGAAAGGGTAACGCATGGGAAAGCACGGTCAGGCGAGGCAAGGCTAAGGAAAGGCAACGCAAGGCTAGGCAATGCACGGTAAGCAAGCAAGGAGTAACGGAATGCAAGGAAGGAAAGGGAAAGCAAGGGAAGGCAAGGGTAACGGAAGGAACGGCACGGCAAGGGGTAACAAGGCTAAGGCACGACAACGCACGCTAGGCAATGCACGGCAAGGCAAGGAAAGAGTAACGCAAGGCAAGGCACGGTGAGGCTAGGCAAGGTTAATGCACGACAACGCAAGGCTAGGCAATGCACGACAATGCAAGGAAAGCTTAAAGAAAAGGAAGGCACGGTCAGGCGACATAAGGCTAAGGCACGACAACGCAAGGCTAGGCAATGCACGGAAGGCAAGCAAAGAGTAACAGAAGGTAAGGAAGGCAAGGGAAAGCAAGGAAAGGCAATGGTAACGGAAGGAACGGCACGGCAAGGGGAAACAAGGCTAAGGCACGACAACGCACGCTAGGCAATGCACGGCAAGGCAAGGAAAGGGTAACGCATGGGAAAGCACGGTCAGGCGAGGGAAGGCTAAGGCACGACAACCCAAGGCTAGGCAATGCACGGAAGGCAAGCAAAGAGAAACGGAAGGTAAGGAAGGAAAGGGAAAGCAAAGAAAGGCAAGTGTAACGGAAGGAACGGCACGGCAAGGGGAAACAAGGCTAAGGCACGACAACGCACGGCTAGGCAATGCACGGTAAGGCAAGCAAAGGGTAACGCAAGGAAAGGCACGGTGAGGCTAGGCAAGGCTAATGCACGAAAACGCAAGGCTAGGCGATGCACGACAATGCAAGGAAAGCTTAAAGCAAAGGAAGGCAAGGTTTGGCGAGATAATTCTAAGGCACGACAACGCAAGGCTAGGAAATTCAGGGAAGGCAAGCAAAGAGTAACGGAAGGTAAGCAAGGCAAGGAAAAGTAAGGAAAGGCCAGGGTAACGGAAGGAACGGCACGGCAAGGGGAAACAAGTCTAAGGCACGACACCGAACGCTAGGCAATGAACGGCAAGGCAAGGAAAGGGTAACGCATTTGAAAGCACGGTCAGGCGAGGCAACGCTAAGGCACGACAACGCAAGGCTAGGCAATGCACGGAAGGCAAGCAAAGAGTAACGGAAGGTAAGGAAGGCAAGGGAAAGGAAGGAAAGGCAAGTGTAACGGAAGGAACGGCACGGCAAGGGGTAACAAGGCTAAGGCACGGCAACGCAGGGCTAGGCAATGCACGGCAAGGCAAGGAAAGGGTAACGCAGGGGAAGGCACGGTCAGGTGAGGCAAGGATAAGGCACGACAGTGCAAGGCTAGGCAATGCACGGCAAGGCAAGGAAAGAGTAACGGAAGGAAAGGAAGGCAAGTCAAAGCCAGGAAAGGCAAGTGTAACAAAAGGCACGCCACGGCAAGGGGAAACAAGGCTAAGGCACGACAACGCACGGCTAGGCAATGCACGGCAAGGCAAGGAAAGGGTAACGCAAGGCAAGGCACGGTGAGGCTAGGCAAGGCTAATGCACGACAACGCAAGGCTAGGCAATGCACGACAATGCAAGGAAAGCTTAAAGCAAAGGAAGGCACGGTCAGGCGAGATAAGGCTAAGGCACGACAACGCAAGGCTAGGCAATGCAGGGAAGGGAAGCAAAGAGTAACGGAAGGTAAGCAAGGCAAGGAAAAGCAAGGAAAGGCAAGGGTAACGGAAGGAACTGCACGGCAAGGGGAAACAAGGCTAAGGCACGGCAACGCAGGCTGGGCAATGCACGGCAAGGCAAGGAAAGGGCAACGCATGGGAAAGCACGTTCAGGCGAGGCAAGGCTAAGGCACGACAACGCACGGCTAGGCAATGCACGGCAAGCAAGCAAAGGGTAACGCAAGGCAAGGCACGGTGAGGCTAGGCAAGGCTAATGCACGGAAACGCAAGGCTAGGCAATGCACGATAATGCAAGGAAAACTTAAAGCAAAGGAAGGCAAGGTCAGGCGAGATAAGGCAAAGGCACGACAACGCAAGGCTAGGCAATTCAGGGAAGGCAAGCAAAGAGTAACGGAAGGTAAGGAAGGCAAGGGAAAGCAAGGAAAGGCAAGTGTAACGGAAGGAACGGCACGGCAAGGGGAAACAAGGCTAAGGCACGACAACGCACGCTACGCAATGCACGGCAAGGCAAGGAAAGGGTAACGCATGGGAAAGCACGGTCAGGCGAGGCAAGCCTAAGGCATGACAACGCAAGGCTAGGCAATGCACGGAAAGCAAGTAAAGCTTAAAGCAAAGGAAGGCACGGTCAGAAGAGATAAGGCTAAGGCACGACAACGCAAGGCTAGGCAATGCAGGGAAGGGAAGCAAAGAGTAACGGAAGGTAAGGAAGGCAAAGGAAAGCAAGGAAAGGCAATGGTAACGGAAGGAAGGGCACGGCAAGGGGAAACAAGTCTAAGGCACGGCAACGCACGCTAGGCAATGCACGGCAAGGGAAGGAAAGGGAAACGCATGGGAAAGAACTGTCAGGGGAGGCAAGGCTAAGGCACGACAACGCAGGGCTAGGCAATGCACGGCAAGGCAAGGAAAGAGTAACGGAACGGAACGGAAGGCAAGGCAAAGCCAGGCAAGGCAAGTGTAACAAAAGGCACACAACGGCACGGGGAAACAAGGCTAAGGCACGACAACTCACGGCTAGGAAATGCACGGCAAGGCAAGGAAAGGGTAACGCAAGGCAAGGCACGGTGAGGCAAGGCAAGGCTGATGCACGACAACGCAAGGCTAGGCAATTCACGGCAAGGCAAGGAAAGGGTAACTCAAGGCAAGGCACGGTCAGGCAAGGCAAGGCTAAGGCACGACAACGCAAGGGTAGGCAATGCACGGAAGGCAAGCAAAGAGTAACGGAAGGAAAGGAAGGCAAGGGAAAGCAGGGGAAGGCAAGGGTAACGAAAGGAACGGCACGGTAAGGGGAAACAAGTCTAAGGCACGACAACACAGGGCTCGGCAATGCAGGGCAAGGCAAGGGAAGGGTAACGCAAGGCAAGGCACGGTTTGGGGAGGCAAGGCGAATGCACGACAACGCAAGGCTAGGCAATGCACGGAAGGCAAGCAAAGAGTAACGGAAGGCAAGGAAGGCAAGGGAAAGCAAGGCAAAGCAAGGGTAAAAGAAGGAACGGCACGGCAAGGGGAAACAAGGCTAAGGCACGGCAACGCACGGCTAGGCAATGCACGGCAAGGCAAGGAAAGGGTAACGCAAGGCAAGGCACGGTGAGGCAAGTCAAGGCTGATGCACGACAACGCACGGCTAGGCAATGCACGGCAAGGCAAGGAAAGGGTAACGCAAGGCAAGGCACGGTCAGGCGAGGCAAGGCTAAGGCACGACAACGCAAGGCTAGGCAATGCACGGAAGGCAAGCAAAGAGTAACGGAAGGCAAGGAAGGCAAGGGAAAGCAGGGGAAGGCAAGGGTAACGGAAGGAACGGCACGGTAAGGGGAAACAAGGCTAAGGCACGACAACGCAGGGCTAGGCAATGCACGGCAAGGCAAGGAAAGGGTAACGCAAGGCAAGGCACGGTCAGGCGAGTCAAGGGTAATGCACGACAACGCAAGGCTACGCAGTGCACGGCTAGGCAAGGAAAGAGTAACGGAAGGAAAGGAAGGCAAGGCAAAGCAAGGCAAGTGTAACAAAAGGCACGGCACGGCAAGGGGAAACAAGGCTAAGGCACGGCAACACAAGGCTAAGCAATGCACGGCCAGGCAAGGAAAGGGTAATGCAAGGCAAGGCACGGTAAGGCAAGACAAGGCTAATGCTCGACAACGCACGGCTAGGCAATGCACTGCAAGGCAAGGAAAGGGTAACGCAAGGCAAGGCACGGTCAGGCGAGGCAAGGCTAAGGCACGACAACGCACGGCTAGGCAATGCACGGAAAGCAAGCAAAGAGTAACGGAACGGAACGGAAGGCAAGGCAAAGCCAGGCAAGGCAAGTGTAACAAAAGGCACGCAACGGCAAGGGGAAACAAGGCTAAGGCACGACAACACACGGCTAGGAAATGCACGGCAAGGCAAGGAAAGGGTAACGCAAGGCAAGGCACGGTGAGGCTAAGCAAGGCTAATGCACGACAACGCAAGGCTAGGCAATGCACGACAATGCAAGTAAAGCTTAAAGCAAAGGAAGGCACGGTCAGAAGAGATAAGGCTAAGGCACGACAACGCAAGGCTAGGCAATGCAGGGAAGGCAAGCAAAGAGTAACGGAAGGTAAGGAAGGCAAAGGAAAGCAAGGAAAGGCAATGGTAACGGAAGGAACGGCACGGCAAGGGGAAACAAGTCTAAGGCACGACAACGCACGCTAGGCAATGCACGGCAAGGGAAGGAAAGGGTAACGCATGGGAAAGAACGGTCAGGGGAGGCAAGGCTAAGGCTCGACAACGCAAGGCTTGGCAATGCACGGAAGGCAAGCAAAGAGTAACGGAAGGTAAGGAAGGCAAGGGAAAGGAAGGAAAGGCAAGTGTAACGGAAGGAACGGCACGGCAAGGGGAAACAAGGCTAAGGCACGACAACGCACGGCTAGGCAATGCACGGAAAGGCAAGGAAAGGGTAACGCATGGGAAAGCACGGTCAGGCGATGCAAGGCTAAGGCATGACAACGCAAGGCTAGGCAATGCACGGAAAGCAAGCAAAGAGTAACGGAACGCAAGGAAGGCAAGGGAAAGCAAGGGAAGGCAAGAGTAACGGAAGGAACGGCACGGCAAGGGGTAACAAGGCTAAGGCACGACAACGCACGCTAGGCAATGCACGGCAAGGCAAGGAAAGAGTAACGCAAGGCAAGGCACGGTGAGGCTAGGCAAGGTTAATGCACGACAACGCAAGGCTAGGCAATGCACGACAATGCAAGGAAAGCTTAAAGAAAAGGAAGGCACGGTCAGGCGACATAAGGCTAAGGCACGACAACGCAAGGCTAGGCAATGCACGGAAGGCAAGCAAAGAGTAACAGAAGGTAAGGAAGGCAAGGGAAAGCAAGGAAAGGCAATGGTAACGGAAGGAACGGCACGGGAAGGGGAAACAAGGCTAAGGCACGACAACGCACGCTAGGCAATGCACGGCAAGGCAAGGAAAGGGTAACGCATGGGAAAGCACGGTCAGGCGAGGCAAGGCTAAGGCACGACAACCCAAGGCTAGGCAATGCACGGAAGGCAAGCAAAGAGAAACGGAAGGTAAGGAAGGAAAGGGAAAGCAAAGAAAGGCAAGTGTAACGGAAGGAACGGCACGGCAAGGGGAAACAAGGCTAAGGCACGACAACGCACGGCTAGGCAATGCACGGTAAGGCAAGCAAAGGGTAACGCAAGGAAAGGCACGGTGAGGCTAGGCAAGGCTAATGCACGAAAACGCAAGGCTAGGCGATGCACGACAATGCAAGGAAAGCTTAAAGCAAAGGAAGGCAAGGTTTGGCGAGATAATTCTAAGGCACGACAACGCAAGGCTAGGAAATTCAGGGAAGGCAAGCAAAGAGTAACGGAAGGTAAGCAAGGCAAGGAAAAGTATGGAAAGGCCAGGGTAACGGAAGGAACGGCACGGCAAGGGGAAACAAGTCTAAGGCACGACACCGAACGCTAGGCAATGAACGGCAAGGCAAGGAAAGGGTAACGCATTTGAAAGCACGGTCAGGCGAGGCAACGCTAAGGCACGACAACGCAAGGCTAGGCAATGCACGGAAGGCAAGCAAAGAGTAACGGAAGGTAAGGAAGGCAAGGGAAAGGAAGGAAAGGCAAGTGTAACGGAAGGAACGGCACAGCAAGGGGTAACAAGGCTAAGGCACGGCAACGCAGGGCTAGGCAATGCACGGCAAGGCAAGGAAAGGGTAACGCAGGGGAAGGCACGGTCAGGTGAGGCAAGGATAAGGCACGACAGTGCAAGGCTAGGCAATGCACGGCAAGGCAAGGAAAGAGTAACGGAAGGAAAGGAAGGCAAGTCAAAGCCAGGAAAGGCAAGTGTAACAAAAGGCACGCCACGGCAAGGGGAAACAAGGCTAAGGCACGACAACGCACGGCTAGGCAATGCACGGCAAGGCAAGGAAAGGGTAACGCAAGGCAAGGCACGGTGAGGCTAGGCAAGGCTAATGCACGACAACGCAAGGCTAGGCAATGCACGATAATGCAAGGAAAGCTTAAAGCAAAGGAAGGCACGGTCAGGCGAGATAAGGCTAAGGCACGACAACGCAAGGCTAGGCAATGCAGGGAAGGGAAGCAAAGAGTAACGGAAGGTAAGCAAGGCAAGGAAAAGCAAGGAAAGGCAAGGGTAACGGAAGGAACTGCACGGCAAGGGGAAACAAGGCTAAGGCACGGCAACGCAGGCTGGGCAATGCACGGCAAGGCAAGGAAAGGGCAACGCATGGGAAAGCACGTTCAGGCGAGGCAAGGCTAAGGCACGACAACGCACGGCTAGGCAATGCACGGCAAGCAAGCAAAGGGTAACGCAAGGCAAGGCACGGTGAGGCTAGACAAGGCTAATGCACGGAAACGCAAGGCTAGGCAATGCACGATAATGCAAGGAAAGCTTAAAGCAAAGGAAGGCAAGGTCAGTCGAGATAAGGCAAAGGCACGACAACGCAAGGCTAGGCAATTCAGGGAAGGCAAGCAAAGAGTAACGGAAGGTAAGGAAGGCAAGGGAAAGCAAGGAAAGGCAAGTGTAACGGAAGGAACGGCACGGCAAGGGGAAACAAGGCTAAGGCACGACAACGCACGCTACGCAATGCACGGCAAGGCAAGGAAAGGGTAACGCATGGGAAAGCACGGTCAGGCGAGGCAAGATTAAGGCATGACAACGCAAGGCTAGGCAATGCACGGAAAGCAAGTAAAGCTTAAAGCAAAGGAAGGCACGGTCAGAAGAGATAAGGCTAAGGCACGACAACGCAAGGCTAGACAATGCAGAGAAGGGAAGCAAAGAGTAACGGAAGGTAAGGAAGGCAAAGGAAAGCAAGGAAAGGCAATGGTAACGGAAGGAAGGGCACGGCAAGGGGAAACAAGTCTAAGGCACGGCAACGCACGCTAGGCAATGCACGGCAAGGGAAGGAAAGGGTAACGCATGGGAAAGAACTGTCAGGGGAGGCAAGGCTAAGGCACGACAACGCAGGGCTAGGCAATGCACGGCAAGGCAAGGAAAGAGTAACGGAACGGAACGGAAGGCAAGGCAAAGCCAGGCAAGGCAAGTGTAACAAAAGGCACACAACTGCACGGGGAAACAAGGCTAAGGCACGACAACACACGGCTAGGAAATGCACGGCAAGGCAAGGAAAGGGTAACGCAAGGCAAGGCACGGTGAGGCAAGGCAAGGCTGATGCACGACAACGCACGGCTAGGCAATTCACGGCAAGGCAAGGAAAGGGTAACTCAAGGCAAGGCACGTTCAGGCAAGGCAAGGCTAAGGCACGACAACGCAAGGCTAGGCAATGCACGGAAGGCAAGCAAAGAGTAACGGAAGGAAAGGAAGGCAAGGGAAAGCAGGGGAAGGCAAGGGTAGCGAAAGGAACGGCACGGTAAGGGGAAACAAGTTTAAGGCACGACAACACAGGGCTCGGCAATGCAGGGCAAGGCAAGGAAAGGGTAACGCAAGGCAAGGCACGGTTTGGGGAGGCAAGGCGAATGCACGACAACGGAAGGCTAGGCAATGCACGGAAGGCAAGCAAAGAGTAACGGAAGGCAAGGAAGGCAAGGGAAAGCAAGGCAAAGCAAGGGTAACAGAAGGAACGGCACGGCAAGGGGAAACAAGGCTAAGGCACGGCAACGCACGGCTAGGCAATGCACGGCAAGGCAAGGAAAGGGTAACGCAAGGCAAGGCACGGTGAGGCAATTCAAGGCTGATGCACGACAACGCACGGCTAGGCAATGCACGGCAAGGCAAGGAAAGGGTAACGCAAGGCAAGGCACGGTCAGGCGAGGCAAGGCTAAGGCACGACAACGCAAGGCTAGGCAATGCACGGAAGGCAAGCAAAGAGTAACGGAAGGCAAGGAAGGCAAGGGAAAGCCGGGGAAGGCAAGGGTAACGGAAGGAACGGCACGGTAAGGGGAAACAAGGCTAAGGCACGACAACGCAGGGCTAGGCAATGCACGGCAAGGCAAGGAAAGGGTAACGCAAGGCAAGGCACGGTCAGGCGAGTCAAGGGTAATGCACGACAACGCAAGGCTACGCAGTGCACGGCTAGGCAAGGAAAGAGTAACGGAAGGAAAGGAAGGCAAGGCAAAGCAAGGCAAGTGTAACAAAAGGCACGGCACGGCAAGGGGAAACAAGGCTAAGGCACGGCAACGCAAGGATAATCAATGCACGGCCAGGCAAGGAAAGGGTAACGCAAGGCAAGGCACGGTAAGGCAAGGCAAGGCTAATGCACGACAACGCACGGCTAGGCAATGCACGGAAAGCAAGCAAAGAGTAACGGAACGGAACGGAAGGCAAGGCAAAGCCAGGCAAGGCAAGTGTAACAAAAGGCACGCAACGGCAAGGGGAAACAAGGCTAAGGCACGACAACACACGGCTAGGAAATGCACGGCAAGGCAAGGAAAGGGTAACGCAAGGCAAGGCACGGTGAGGCTAAGCAAGGCTAATGCACGACAACGCAAGGCTAGGCAATGCACGACAATGCAAGTAAAGCTTAAAGCAAAGGAAGGCACGGTCAGAAGAGATAAGGCTAAGGCACGACAACGCAAGGCTAGGCAATGCAGGGAAGGCAAGCAAAGAGTAACGGAAGGTAAGGAAGGCAAAGGAAAGCAAGGAAAGGCAATGGTAACGGAAGGAACGGCACGGCAAGGGGAAACAAGGCTAAGGCACGGCAACGCACGGCTAGGCAATGCACGGCAAGGCAAGGAAAGGGTAACGCAAGGCAAGGCACGGTGAGGCAAGGCAAGGCTGATGCACGACAACGCACGGCTAGGCAATGCACGGCAAGGCAAGGAAAGGGTAACGCAAGGCAAGGCACGGTCAGGCGAGGCAAGGCTAAGGCACGACAACGCAAGGCTAGGCAATGCACGGAAGGCAAGCAAAGAGTAACGGAAGGCAAGGAAGGCAAGGGAAAGCAGGGGAAGGCAAGGGTAACGGAAGGAACGGCACGGTAAGGGGAAACAAGGCTAAGGCACGACAACGCAGGGCTAGGCAATGCACGGCAAGGCAAGGAAAGTGTAACGCAAGGCAAGGCACGGTCAGGCGAGTCAAGGGTAATGCACGACAACGCAAGGCTACGCAGTGCACGGCTAGGCAAGGAAAGAGTAACGGAAGGAAAGGAAGGCAAGGCAAAGCAAGGCAAGTGTAACAAAAGGCACGGCACGGCAAGGGGAAACAAGGCTAAGGCACGGCAACACAAGGCTAAGCAATGCACGGCCAGGCAAGGAAAGGGTAATGCAAGGCAAGGCACGTTAAGGCAAGACAAGGCTAATGCTCGACAACGCACGGCTAGGCAATGCACTGCAAGGCAAGGAAAGGGTAACGCAAGGCAAGGCACGGTCAGGCGAGGCAAGGCTAAGGCACGACAACGCACGGCTAGGCAATGCACGGAAAGCAAGCAAAGAGTAACGGAACGGAACGGAAGGCAAGGCAAAGCCAGGCAAGGCAAGTGTAACAAAAGGCACGCAACGGCAAGGGGAAACAAGGCTAAGGCACGACAACACACGGCTAGGAAATGCACGGCAAGGCAAGGAAAGGGTAACGCAAGGCAAGGCACGGTGAGGCTAAGCAAGGCTAATGCACGACAACGCAAGGCTAGGCAATGCACGACAATGCAAGTAAAGCTTAAAGCAAAGGAAGGCACGGTCAGAAGAGATAAGGCTAAGGCACGACAACGCAAGGCTAGGCAATGCAGGGAAGGCAAGCAAAGAGTAACGGAAGGTAAGGAAGGCAAAGGAAAGCAAGGAAAGGCAATGGTAACGGAAGGAACGGCACGGCAAGGGGAAACAAGTCTAAGGCACGACAACGCACGCTAGGCAATGCACGGCAAGGGAAGGAAAGGGTAACGCATGGGAAAGAACGGTCAGGGGAGGCAAGGCTAAGGCTCGACAACGCAAGGCTTGGCAATGCACGGAAGGCAAGCAAAGAGTAACGGAAGGTAAGGAAGGCAAGGGAAAGGAAGGAAAGGCAAGTGTAACGGAAGGAACGGCACGGCAAGGGGAAACAAGGCTAAGGCACGACAACGCACGGCTAGGCAATGCACGGAAAGGCAAGGAAAGGGTAACGCATGGGAAAGCACGGTCAGGCGATGCAAGGCTAAGGCATGACAACGCAAGGCTAGGCAATGCACGGAAAGCAAGCAAAGAGTAACGGAAGGAAAGGAAGGCAAGGGAAAGCAGGGGAAGGCAAGGGTAACGGAAGGAACGGCACGGTAAGGGGAAACAAGGCTAAGGAACGACAACGCAAGGCTAGGCAATGCACGGCAAGGCAAGGAAAGTGTAACACAAGGCAAGGCACGGTCAGGCGAGTCAAGGGTAATGCACGACAACGAAAGGCTACGCAGTGCACGGCTAGGCAAGGAAAGAGTAACGGAAGGAAAGGAAGGCAAGGCAAAGCAAGGCAAGTGTAACAAAAGGCACGGCACGGCAAGGGGAAACAAGGCTAAGGCACGACAACGCACGCTAGGCAATGCACGGCAAGGCAAGGAAAGGGTAACGCATGGGAAAGCACGGTCAGGCGAGGCAAGGCTAAGGAAAGGCAACGCAAGGCTAGGCAATGCACGGTAAGCAAGCAAGGAGTAACGGAATGCAAGGAAGGAAAGGGAAAGCAAGGGAAGGCAAGGGTAACGGAAGGAACGGCACGGCAAGGGGTAACAAGGCTAAGGCACGACAATGCACGCTAGGCAATGCACGGCAAGGCAAGGAAAGAGTAACGCAAGGCAAGGCACGGTGAGGCTAGGCAAGGTTAATGCACGACAACGCAAGGCTAGGCAATGCACGACAATGCAAGGAAAGCTTAAAGAAAAGGAAGGCACGGTCAGGCGACATAAGGCTAAGGCACGACAACGCAAGGCTAGGCAATGCACGGAAGGCAACCAAAGAGTAACAGAAGGTAAGGAAGGCAAGGGAAAGCAAGGAAAGGCAATGGTAACGGAAGGAACGGCACGGGAAGGGGAAACAAGGCTAAGGCACGACAACGCACGCTAGGCAATGCACGGCAAGGCAAGGAAAGGGTAACGCATGGGAAAGCACGGTCAGGCGAGGCAAGGCTAAGGCACGACAACCCAAGGCTAGGCAATGCACGGAAGGCAAGCAAAGAGAAACGGAAGGTAAGGAAGGAAAGGGAAAGCAAAGAAAGGCAAGTGTAACGGAAGGAACGGCACGGCAAGGGGAAACAAGGCTAAGGCACGACAACGCACGGCTAGGCAATGCACGGTAAGGCAAGCAAAGGGTAACGCAAGGAAAGGCACGGTGAGGCTAGGCAAGGCTAATGCACGAAAACGCAAGGCTAGGCGATGCACGACAATGCAAGGAAAGCTTAAAGCAAAGGAAGGCAAGGTTTGGCGAGATAATTCTAAGGCACGACAACGCAAGGCTAGGAAATTCAGGGAAGGCAAGCAAAGAGTAACGGAAGGTAAGCAAGGCAAGGAAAAGTATGGAAAGGCCAGGGTAACGGAAGGAACGGCACGGCAAGGGGAAACAAGTCTAAGGCACGACACCGAACGCTAGGCAATGAACGGCAAGGCAAGGAAAGGGTAACGCATTTGAAAGCACGGTCAGGCGAGGCAACGCTAAGGCACGACAACGCAAGGCTAGGCAATGCACGGAAGGCAAGCAAAGAGTAACGGAAGGTAAGGAAGGCAAGGGAAAGGAAGGAAAGGCAAGTGTAACGGAAGGAACGGCACGGCAAGGGGTAACAAGGCTAAGGCACGGCAACGCAGGGCTAGGCAATGCACGGCAAGGCAAGGAAAGGGTAACGCAGGGGAAGGCACGGTCAGGTGAGGCAAGGATAAGGCACGACAGTGCAAGGCTAGGCAATGCACGGCAAGGCAAGGAAAGAGTAACGGAAGGAAAGGAAGGCAAGTCAAAGCCAGGAAAGGCAAGTGTAACAAAAGGCACGCCACGGCAAGGGGAAACAAGGCTAAGGCACGACAACGCACGGCTAGGCAATGCACGGCAAGGCAAGGAAAGGGTAACGCAAGGCAAGGCACGGTGAGGCTAGGCAAGGCTAATGCACGACAACGCAAGGCTAGGCAATGCACGATAATGCAAGGAAAGCTTAAAGCAAAGGAAGGCACGGTCAGGCGAGATAAGGCTAAGGCACGACAACGCAAGGCTAGGCAATGCAGGGAAGGGAAGCAAAGAGTAACGGAAGGTAAGCAAGGCAAGGAAAAGCAAGGAAAGGCAAGGGTAACGGAAGGAACTGCACGGCAAGGGGAAACAAGGCTAAGGCACGGCAACGCAGGCTGGGCAATGCACGGCAAGGCAAGGAAAGGGCAACGCATGGGAAAGCACGTTCAGGCGAGGCAAGGCTAAGGCACGACAACGCACGGCTAGGCAATGCACGGCAAGCAAGCAAAGGGTAACGCAAGGCAAGGCACGGTGAGGCTAGACAAGGCTAATGCACGGAAACGCAAGGCTAGGCAATGCACGATAATGCAAGGAAAGCTTAAAGCAAAGGAAGGCAAGGTCAGTCGAGATAAGGCAAAGGCACGACAACGCAAGGCTAGGCAATTCAGGGAAGGCAAGCAAAGAGTAACGGAAGGTAAGGAAGGCAAGGGAAAGCAAGGAAAGGCAAGTGTAACGGAAGGAACGGCACGGCAAGGGGAAACAAGGCTAAGGCACGACAACGCACGCTACGCAATGCACGGCAAGGCAAGGAAAGGGTAACGCATGGGAAAGCACGGTCAGGCGAGGCAAGATTAAGGCATGACAACGCAAGGCTAGGCAATGCACGGAAAGCAAGTAAAGCTTAAAGCAAAGGAAGGCACGGTCAGAAGAGATAAGGCTAAGGCACGACAACGCAAGGCTAGACAATGCAGGGAAGGGAAGCAAAGAGTAACGGAAGGTAAGGAAGGCAAAGGAAAGCAAGGAAAGGCAATGGTAACGGAAGGAAGGGCACGGCAAGGGGAAACAAGTCTAAGGCACGGCAACGCACGCTAGGCAATGCACGGCAAGGGAAGGAAAGGGTAACGCATGGGAAAGAACTGTCAGGGGAGGCAAGGCTAAGGCACGACAACGCAGGGCTAGGCAATGCACGGCAAGGCAAGGAAAGAGTAACGGAACGGAACGGAAGGCAAGGCAAAGCCAGGCAAGGCAAGTGTAACAAAAGGCACACAACTGCACGGGGAAACAAGGCTAAGGCACGACAACACACGGCTAGGAAATGCACGGCAAGGCAAGGAAAGGGTAACGCAAGGCAAGGCACGGTGAGGCAAGGCAAGGCTGATGCACGACAACGCACGGCTAGGCAATTCACGGCAAGGCAAGGAAAGGGTAACTCAAGGCAAGGCACGTTCAGGCAAGGCAAGGCTAAGGCACGACAACGCAAGGCTAGGCAATGCACGGAAGGCAAGCAAAGAGTAACGGAAGGAAAGGAAGGCAAGGGAAAGCAGGGGAAGGCAAGGGTAGCGAAAGGAACGGCACGGTAAGGGGAAACAAGTTTAAGGCACGACAACACAGGGCTCGGCAATGCAGGGCAAGGCAAGGAAAGGGTAACGCAAGGCAAGGCACGGTTTGGGGAGGCAAGGCGAATGCACGACAACGGAAGGCTAGGCAATGCACGGAAGGCAAGCAAAGAGTAACGGAAGGCAAGGAAGGCAAGGGAAAGCAAGGCAAAGCAAGGGTAACAGAAGGAACGGCACGGCAAGGGGAAACAAGGCTAAGGCACGGCAACGCACGGCTAGGCAATGCACGGCAAGGCAAGGAAAGGGTAACGCAAGGCAAGGCACGGTGAGGCAATTCAAGGCTGATGCACGACAACGCACGGCTAGGCAATGCACGGCAAGGCAAGGAAAGGGAAACGCAAGGCAAGGCACGGTCAGGCGAGGCAAGGCTAAGGCACGACAACGCAAGGCTAGGCAATGCACGGAAGGCAAGCAAAGAGTAACGGAAGGCAAGGAAGGCAAGGGAAAGCCGGGGAAGGCAAGGGTAACGGAAGGAACGGCACGGTAAGGGGAAACAAGGCTAAGGCACGACAACGCAGGGCTAGGCAATGCACGGCAAGGCAAGGAAAGGGTAACGCAAGGCAAGGCACGGTCAGGCGAGTCAAGGGTAATGCACGACAACGCAAGGCTACGCAGTGCACGGCTAGGCAAGGAAAGAGTAACGGAAGGAAAGGAAGGCAAGGCAAAGCAAGGCAAGTGTAACAAAAGGCACGGCACGGCAAGGGGAAACAAGGCTAAGGCACGGCAACGCAAGGCTAAGCAATGCACGGCCAGGCAAGGAAAGGGTAACGCAAGGCAAGGCACGGTAAGGCAAGGCAAGGCTAATGCACGACAACGCACGGCTAGGCAATGCACGGAAAGCAAGCAAAGAGTAACGGAACGGAACGGAAGGCAAGGCAAAGCCAGGCAAGGCAAGTGTAACAAAAGGCACGCAACGGCAAGGGGAAACAAGGCTAAGGCACGACAACACACGGCTAGGAAATGCACGGCAAGGCAAGGAAAGGGTAACGCAAGGCAAGGCACGGTGAGGCTAAGCAAGGCTAATGCACGACAACGCAAGGCTAGGCAATGCACGAAAATGCAAGTAAAGCTTAAAGCAAAGGAAGGCACGGTCAGAAGAGATAAGGCTAAGGCACGACAACGCAAGGCTAGGCAATGCAGGGAAGGCAAGCAAAGAGTAACGGAAGGTAAGGAAGGCAAAGGAAAGCAAGGAAAGGCAATGGTAACGGAAGGAACGGCACGGCAAGGGGAAACAAGTCTAAGGCACGACAACGCACGCTAGGCAATGCACGGCAAGGGAAGGAAAGGGTAACGCATGGGAAAGAACGGTCAGGGGAGGCAAGGCTAAGGCACGACAACGCAAGGCTTGGCAATGCACGGAAGGCAAGCAAAGAGTAACGGAAGGTAAGGAAGGCAAGGGAAAGGAAGGAAAGGCAAGTGTAACGGAAGGAACGGCACGGCAAGGGGAAACAAGGCTAAGGCACGACAACGCACGGCTAGGCAATGCACGGAAAGGCAAGGAAAGGGTAACGCATGGGAAAGCACGGTCAGGCGATGCAAGGCTAAGGCATGACAACGCAAGGCTAGGCAATGCACGGAAAGCAAGCAAAGAGTAACGGAACGCAAGGAAGGCAAGGGAAAGCAAGGGAAGGCAAGAGTAACGGAAGGAACGGCACGGCAAGGAGAAAAAAGGCTAAGGCACGACAACTCACGGCTAGGCAATGCACTGCAAGGCAAGGAAAGGGTAACGCACGGCAAGGCACGGTGAGGCAAGGCAAGGCTGATGCACGACAACGCACGGCTAGGCAATTCACGGCAAGGCAAGGAAAGGGTAACTCAAGGCAAGGCACGGTCAGGCAAGGCAAGGCTAAGGCACGACAACGCAAGGCTAGGCAATGCACGGAAGGCAAGCAAAGAGTAACGGAAGGAAAGGAAGGCAAGGGAAAGCAGGGGAAGGCAAGGGTAACGAAAGGAACGGCACGGTAAGGGGAAACAAGTCTAAGGCACGACAACACAGGGCTCGGCAATGCAGGGCAAGGCAAGGAAAGGGTAACGCAAGGCAAGGCACGGTTTGGGGAGGCAAGGCGAATGCACGACAACGCAAGGCTAGGCAATGCACGGAAGGCAAGCAAAGAGTAACGGAAGGCAAGGAAGGCAAGGGAAAGCAAGGCAAAGCAAGGGTAACAGAAGGAACGGCACGGCAAGGGGAAACAAGGCTAAGGCACGGCAACGCACGGCTAGGCAATGCACGGCAAGGCAAGGAAAGGGTAACGCAAGGCAAGGCACGGTGAGGCAAGGCAAGGCTGATGCACGACAACGCACGGCTAGGCAATGCACGGCAAGGCAAGGAAAGGGTAACGCAAGGCAAGGCACGGTCAGGCGAGGCAAGGCTAAGGCACGACAACGCAAGGCTAGGCAATGCACGGAAGGCAAGCAAAGAGTAACGGAAGGCAAGGAAGGAAAGGGAAAGCAGGGGAAGGCAAGGGTAACGGAAGGAACGGCACGGTAAGGGGAAACAAGGCTAAGGCACGACAACGCAGGGCTAGGCAATGCACGGCAAGGCAAGGAAAGTGTAACACAAGGCAAGGCACGGTCAGGCGAGTCAAGGGTAATGCACGACAACGCAAGGCTACGCAGTGCACGGCTAGGCAAGGAAAGAGTAACGGAAGGAAAGGAAGGCAAGGCAAAGCAAGGCAAGTGTAACAAAAGGCACGGCACGGCAAGGGGAAACAAGGCTAAGGCACGACAACGCACGCTAGGCAATGCACGGCAAGGCAAGGAAAGGGTAACGCATGGGAAAGCACGGTCAGGCGAGGCAAGGCTAAGGAAAGGCAACGCAAGGCTAGGCAATGCACGGTAAGCAAGCAAGGAGTAACGGAATGCAAGGAAGGAAAGGGAAAGCAAGGGAAGGCAAGGGTAACGGAAGGAACGGCACGGCAAGGGGTAACAAGGCTAAGGCACGACAATGCACGCTAGGCAATGCACGGCAAGGCAAGGAAAGAGTAACGCAAGGCAAGGCACGGTGAGGCTAGGCAAGGTTAATGCACGACAACGCAAGGCTAGGCAATGCACGACAATGCAAGGAAAGCTTAAAGAAAAGGAAGGCACGGTCAGGCGACATAAGGCTAAGGCACGACAACGCAAGGCTAGGCAATGCACGGAAGGCAACCAAAGAGTAACAGAAGGTAAGGAAGGCAAAGGAAAGCAAGGAAAGGCAATGGTAACGGAAGGAACGGCACGGCAAGGGGAAACAAGGCTAAGGCACGACAACGCACGCTAGGCAATGCACGGCAAGGCAAGGAAAGGGTAACGCATGGGAAAGCACGGTCAGGCGAGGCAAGGCTAAGGCACGAAAACCCAAGGCTAGGCAATGCACGGAAGGCAAGCAAAGAGAAACGGAAGGTAAGGAAGGAAAGGAAAAGCAAAGAAAGGCAAGTGTAACGGAAGGAACGGCACGGCAAGGGGAAACAAGGCTAAGGCACGACAACGCACGGCTAGGCAATGCACGGTAAGGTAAGCAAAGGGTAACGTAAGGAAAGGCACGGTGAGGCTAGGCAAGGCTAATGCACGAAAACGCAAGGCTAGGCGATGCACGACAATGCAAGGAAAGCTTAAAGCAAAGGAAGGCAAGGTTTGGCGAGATAATTCTAAGGCACGACAACGCAAGGCTAGGAAATTCAGGGAAGGCAAGCAAAGAGTAACGGAAGGTAAGCAAGGCAAGGAAAAGGAAGGAAAGGCCAGGGTAACGGAAGGAACGGCACGGCAAGGGGAAACAAGTCTAAGGCACGACACCGAACGCTAGGCAATGAACGGCAAGGCGAGGAAAGGGTAACGCATTTGAAAGCACGGTCAGGCGAGGCAACGCTAAGGCACGACAACGCAAGGCTAGGCAATGCACGAAAGGCAAGCAAAGAGTAACGGAAGGTAAGGAAGGCAAGGGAAAGGAAGGAAAGGCAAGTGTAACGGAAGGAACGGCACGGCAAGGGGTAACAAGGCTAAGGCACGGCAACGCAGGGCTAGGCAATGCACGGCAAGGCAAGGAAAGGGTAACGCAGGGGAAGGCACGGTCAGGTGAGGCAAGGATAAGGCACGACAGTGCAAGGCTAGGCAATGCACGGCAAGGCAAGGAAAGAGTAACGGAAGGAAAGGAAGGCAAGTCAAAGCCAGGAAAGGCAAGTGTAACAAAAGGCACGCCACGGCAAGGGGAAACAAGGCTAAGGCACGACAACGCACGGCTAGGCAATGCACGGCAAGGCAAGGAAAGGGTAACGCAAGGCAAGGCACGGTGAGGCTAGGCAAGGCTAATGCACGACAACGCAAGGCTAGGCAATGCACGACAATGCAAGGAAAGCTTAAAGCAAAGGAAGGCACGGTCAGGCGAGATTAGGCTAAGGCACGACAACGCAAGGCTAGGCAATGCAGGGAAGGGAAGCAAAGAGTAACGGAAGGTAAGCAAGGCAAGGAAAAGCAAGGAAAGGCAAGGGTAACGGAAGGAACTGCACGGCAAGGGGAAACAAGGCTAAGGCACGGCAACGCAGGCTGGGCAATGCACGGCAAGGCAAGGAAAGGGCAACGCATGGGAAAGCACGTTCAGGCGAGGCAAGGCTAAGGCACGACAACGCACGGCTAGGCAATGCACGGCAAGCAAGCAAAGGGTAACGCAAGGCAAGGCACGGTGAGGCTAGGCAAGGCTAATGCAGGGAAACGCAAGGCTAGGCAATGCACGATAATGCAAGGAAAGCTTAAAGCAAAGGAAGGCAAGGTCAGGCGAGATAAGGCAAAGGCACGACAACGCAAGGCTAGGCAATGCACGGAAGGCAAGCAAAGAGTAACGGAAGGTAAGGAAGGCAAGGGAAAGCAAGGAAAGGCAAGTGTAACGGAAGGAACGGCACGGCAAGGGGAAACAAGGCTAAGGCACGACAACGCACGCTACGCAATGCACGGCAAGGCAAGGAAAGGGTAACGCATGGGAAAGCACGGTCAGGCGAGGCAAGCCTAAGGCATGACAACGCAAGGCTAGGCAATGCACGGAAAGCAAGTAAAGCTTAAAGCAAAGGAAGGCACGGTCAGAAGAGATAAGGCTAAGGCACGACAACGCAAGGCTAGGCAATGCAGGGAAGGGAAGCAAAGAGTAACGGAAGGTAAGGAAGGCAAAGGAAAGCAAGGAAAGGCAATGGTAACGGAAGGAAGGGCACGGCAAGGGGAAACAAGTCTAAGGCACGGCAACGCACGCTAGGCAATGCACGGCAAGGGAAGGAAAGGGTAAC
Organism: Macrotis lagotis; assembly: GCF_037893015.1. NCBI lineage: Eukaryota > Metazoa > Chordata > Mammalia > Peramelemorphia > Peramelidae > Macrotis > Macrotis lagotis. The sequence goes on along the minus strand of NW_027422164.1, from coordinate 151,182 downwards.
GCATGGGAAAGAACTGTCAGGGGAGGCAAGGCTAAGGCACGACAACGCAGGGCTAGGCAATGCACGGCAAGGCAAGGAAAGAGTAACAGAACGGAACGGAAGGCAAGGCAAAGCCAGGCAAGGCAATTGTAACAAAAGGCACGCAACGGCACGGGGTAACAAGGCTAAGGCACGACAACACACGGCTAGGAAATGCACGGCAAGGCAAGGAAAGGGTAACGCAAGGCAAGGCACGGTGAGGCAAGGCAAGGCTGATGCACGACAACGCACGGCTAGGCAATTCACGGCAAGGCAAGGAAAGGGTAACTCAAGGCAAGGCACGGTCAGGCAAGGCAAGGCTAAGGTACGACAACGCAAGGCTAGGCAATGAACGGAAGGCAAGCAAAGAGTAACGGAAGGCAAGGAAGGCAACGGAAAGCAAGAGAAGGCAAGGGCAACGAAAGGAACGGCACGGTAAGGGGGAAACAAAGCTAAGGCACGACAATGCAGGGCTAGGCAATGCACGGCAAGGCGAGGAAAGGGTAACGCAAGGCAAGGCACGGTGAGGCAAGACAAGGCAAATGCACGACAACGCACGGCTAGGCAATGCACGGCAAGGCAATGAAGGGGTACCGCAAGGCAAGGCACGGTCAGGCGAGGCAAGGCTGAGGAACGACAACGCAAGGCTAGGCAATGCACGGAAGGCAAGCAAAGAGTAACGGAAGGCAAGGAAGGCAAGGGAAAGCAGGGGAAGGCAAGGGTAACGAAAGGAACGGCACGGTAAGGGGAAACAAGGCTAAGGCACGACAACACAGGGCTAGGCAATGCAGGGCAAGGCAAGGAAAGGGTAACGCAAGGGAAGGCACGGTTTGGGGAGGCAAGGCGAATGCACGACAACGCAAGGCTAGGAAATGCACGGAAGGCAAGCAAAGAGTAACGGAAGGCAAGGGAAAGCAAGGCAAGGCAAGGGTAACAGAAGGAACGGCACGGCAAGGGGAAACAAGGCTAAGGCATGGCAACGCACGGCTAGGCAATGCACGCCAAGTCAAGGAAAGGGTAACGCAAGGCAAGGCACGGTGAGGCAAGGCAAGTCTGATGCACGACAACGCACGGCTAGGCAATGCACGGCAAGGAAAGGAAAGGGTAACGCAAGGCAAGGCACGGTCAGGCGAGGCAAGGCTAAGGCAAGACAAAGCAAGGCTAGGCAATGCACGGAAGGCAAGCAAAGAGTAATGGAAGGCAAGGAAGGCAAGGGAAAGCAAAGCAAGGCAAGGGTAACGGAAGGAACGGCACGGTAAGGGGAAACAAGGCTAAGGAACGACAACGCAGGGCTAGCCAATGCACGGCAAGGAAAGGAAAGGGTAACGCAAGGCAAGGCACCGTTAGGCGAGGGAAGGCTAAGGCAAGACAAAGCAAGGCTAGGCAATGCACGGAAGGCAAGCAAAGAGTAATGGAAGGCAAGGAAGGCAAGGGAAAGCAAAGCAAGGCAAGGGTAATGGAAGGAACGGCACGGCAAGGGGAAACAAGGCTAAGGAACGGCAACGCACGGCTAGGCAATGCACGGCAAGGCAAGGAAAGGGTAACGCAAGGCAAGGCACTGTCAGGCGAGGCAAGGCTAAGGCACGACAACGCAAGGCTAGGCAATGCACGGAAGGAAAGCAAAGAGTAACAGAAGGCAAGGAAAGGAAGCGAAAGCAAGGCAAGGTTAAGGGTAACGCAAGGCAAGGCACGGTGATGCAAGGCAAGGCTGATGCACGAGAATGCACGGCTAGGCAATTCACGGCAAGGCAAGGAAAGGGTAACGCAAGGCAAGGCACGGTCAGGCGAGGCAAGGCTAAGGCACGACAACGCAAGGCTAGGCAATGCACGGAAGGCAAGCAAAGAAGAACGGAAGGCAAGGAAGGCTAGGGAAAGCAGGGGAAGGCAAGGGTAACGGAAGGAACGGCACGGTAAGGGCAAACAAGACTACGGCAGGACAACACAGGGCTAGGCAATGCAGGGCAAGGCAAGGAAATGGTAACGCAAGGCAAGGCACGGTTTGGGGAGGCAAAGCTAATGCACGACAATGCAAGGCTAGGCAGTGCACGGCTAGGCAAGGAAAGAGTAACGGAAGGAAAGGAAGGCAAGGCAAAGCAAGGCAAGGCAAGTGTAACAAAAGGCAAGGCACGGCAACGGGAAACAAGGCTAAGGAACGACAACGCACGGCTACGCAATGAACGGCCAGGCAAGGAAAGGGTAATGCAAGGCAAGGCACGGTAAGGCAAGACAAGGCTAATGCACGACAACGCACGGCTAGGCAATGCACGGCCAGGCAAGGAAAGGGTAACGCAAGGCAAGGCACGCTGAGGCAAGGCAAGGCAAATGCACGACAACGCACGGCTAGGCAATGCACTGCAAGGCAAGGAAAGGGTAACGCAAGGCAAGGCACGGTCAGGCGAGGCAAGGCTAAGGCACGACAACGCACGGCTAGGCAATGCACGACAATGCAAGTAAAGCTTAAAGCAAAGGAAGGCACGGTCAGAAGAGATAAGGCTAAGGCACGACAACGCAAGGCTAGGCAATGCAGGGAAGGCAAGCAAAGAGTAACGGAAGGTAAGGAAGGCAAAGGAAAGCAAGGAAAGGCAATGGTAACGGAAGGAACGGCACGGCAAGGGGAAACAAGTCTAAGGAACGACAACGCACGCTAGGCAATGCACGGCAAGGGAAGGAAAGGGTAACGCATGGGAAAGAACGGTCAGGGGAGGCAAGGCTAAGGCACGACAACGCAAGGCTTGGCAATGCACGGAAGGCAAGCAAAGAGTAACGGAAGGTAAGCAAGGCAAGGGAAAGCAAAGAAAGGCAAGTGTAACGGAAGGAACGGCACGGCAAGGGGAAACAAGGCTAAGGCACGACAACGCACGCTAGGCAATGCACGGCAAGGCAAGGAAAGGGTAACGCATGGGAAAGCACGGTCAGGCGAGGCAAGGCTAAGGAAAGGCAACGCAAGGCTAGGCAATGCACGGTAAGCAAGCAAGGAGTAACGGAATGCAAGGAAGGAAAGGGAAAGCAAGGGAAGGCAAGGGTAACGGAAGGAACGGCACGGCAAGGGGTAACAAGGCTAAGGCACGACAACGCACGCTAGGCAATGCACGGCAAGGCAAGGAAAGAGTAACGCAAGGCAAGGCACGGTGAGGCTAGGCAAGGTTAATGCACGACAACGCAAGGCTAGGCAATGCACGACAATGCAAGGAAAGCTTAAAGAAAAGGAAGGCACGGTCAGGCGACATAAGGCTAAGGCACGACAACGCAAGGCTAGGAAATTCAGGGAAGGCAAGCAAAGAGTAACGGAAGGTAAGCAAGGCAAGGAAAAGGAAGGAAAGGCCAGGGTAACGGAAGGAACGGCACGGCAAGGGGAAACAAGTCTAAGGCACGACACCGAACGCTAGGCAATGAACGGCAAGGCAAGGAAAGGGTAACGCATTTGAAAGCACGGTCAGGCGAGGCAACGCTAAGGCACGACAACGCAAGGCTAGGCAATGCACGGAAGGCAAGCAAAGAGTAACGGAAGGTAAGGAAGGCAAGGGAAAGGAAGGAAAGGCAAGTGTAACGGAAGGAACGGCACGGCAAGGGGTAACAAGGCTAAGGCACGGCAACGCAGGGCTAGGCAATGCACGGCAAGGCAAGGAAAGGGTAACGCAGGGGAAGGCACGGTCAGGTGAGGCAAGGATAAGGCACGACAGTGCAAGGCTAGGCAATGCACGGCAAGGCAAGGAAAGAGTAACGGAAGGAAAGGAAGGCAAGTCAAAGCTAGGAAAGGCAAGTGTAACAAAAGGCACGCCACGGCAAGGGGAAACAAGGCTAAGGCACGACAACGCACGGCTCGGCAATGCACGGCAAGGCAAGGAAAGGGCAACGCAAGGCAAGGCACGGTGAGGCTAGGCAAGGCTAATGCACGACAACGCAAGGCTAGGCAATGCACGACAATGCAAGGAAAGCTTAAAGCAAAGGAAGGCACGGTCAGGCGAGATAAGGCTAAGGCACGACAACTCAAGGCTAGGCAATGCAGGGAAGGGAAGCAAAGAGTAACGGAAGGTAAGCAAGGCAAGGAAAAGCAAGGAAAGGCAAGGGTAACGGAAGGAACTGCACGGCAAGGGGAAACAAGGCTAAGGCACGGCAACGCAGGCTGGGCAACGCACGGCAAGGCAAGGAAAGGGCAACGCATGGGAAAGCACGTTCAGGCGAGGCAAGGCTAAGGCACGACAACGCACGGCTAGGCAATGCACGGCAAGCAAGCAAAGGGTAACGCAAGGCAAGGCACGGTGAGGCTAGGCAAGGCTAATGCACGGAAACGCAAGGCTAGGCAATGCACGACAATGCAAGGAAAGCTTAAAGGAAAGGAAGGCAAGGTCAGGCGAGATAAGGCAAAGGCACGACAACGCAAGGCTAGGCAATTCAGGGAAGGCAAGCAAAGAGTAACGGAAGGTAAGGAAGGCAAAGGAAAGCAAGGAAAGGCAATGGTAACGGAAGGAAGGGCACGGCAAGGGGAAACAAGTCTAAGGCACGGCAACGCACGCTAGGCAATGCACGGCAAGGGAAGGAAAGGGTAACGCATGGGAAAGAACTGTCAGGGGAGGCAAGGCTAAGGCACGACAACGCAGGGCTAGGCAATGCACGGCAGGGCAAGGAAAGAGTAACGGAACGGAACGGAAGGCAAGGCAAAGCCAGGCAAGGCAAGTGTAACAAAAGGCACGCAACGGCACGGGGAAACAAGGCTAAGGCACGACAACACACGGCTAGGAAATGCACGGCAAGGCAAGGAAAGGGTAACGCAAGGCAAGGCACGGTGAGGCTAGGCAAGGCTAATGCACGACAACACAAGGCTAGGCAATGCACGACAATGCAAGTAAAGCTTAAAGCAAAGGAAGGCACGGTCAGAAGAGATAAGGCTAAGGCACGACAACGCAAGGCTAGGCAATGCAGGGAAGGCAAGCAAAGAGTAACGGAAGGTAAGGAAGGCAAGGGAAAGCAAAGAAAGGCAAGTGTAACGGAAGGAACGGCACGGCAAGGGGAAACAAGGCTAAGGCACGACAACGCACGCTAGGCAATGCACGGCAAGGCAAGGAAAGGGTAACGCATGGGAAAGCACGGTTAGGCGAGGCAAGGCTAAGGAAAGCCAACGCAAGGCTAGGCAATGCACGGTAAGCAAGCAAGGAGTAACGGAATGCAAGGAAGGAAAGGGAAAGCAAGGGAAGGCAAGGGTAACGGAAGGAACGGCACGGCAAGGGGAAACAAGGCTAAGGCACGACAACGCACGCTAGGCAATGCACGGCAAGGCAAGGAAAGGGTAACGCATGGGAAAGAACGGTCAGGGGAGGCAAGGCTAAGGCACGACAACGCAAGGCTTGGCAATGCACGGAAGGCAAGCAAAGAGTAACGGAAGGTAAGGAAGGCAAGGGAAAGCAAAGAAAGGCAAGTGTAACGGAAGGAACGGCACGGCAAGGGGAAACAAGGCTAAGGCACGACAACGCACGCTAGGCAATGCACGGCAAGGCAAGGAAAGGGTAACGCATGGGAAAGCACGGTTAGGCGAGGCAAGGCTAAGGAAAGCCAACGCAAGGCTAGGCAATGCACGGTAAGCAAGCAAGGAGTAACGGAATGCAAGGAAGGAAAGGGAAAGCAAGGGAAGGCAAGGGTAACGGAAGGAACGGCACGGCAAGGGGAAACAAGGCTAAGGCACGACAACGCACGCTAGGCAATGCACGGCAAGGCAAGGAAAGGGTAACGCATGGGAAAGCACGGTCAGGCGAGGCAAGGCTAAGGCACGACAACGCAAGGCTAGGCAATGCACGGAAGGCAAGCAAAGAGTAACGGAAGGTAAGGAAGGCAAGGGAAAGCAAGGAAAGGCAAGTGTAACGGAAGGAACGGCACGGCAAGGGGAAACAAGGATAAGGCACGACAACGCACGCTAGGCAATGCACGGCAAGTCAAGGAAAGGGAAACGCATGGGAAAGCAGGGTCAGGCGAGGCAAGGCTAAGGCATGACAACGCAAGGCTAGGCAATGCACGGAAAGCAAGCAAAGAGTAACGGAACGCAAGGAAGGCAAGGGAAAGCAAGGGAAGGCAAGGGAAACGGAAGGAACAGCACGGCAAGGGGTAAGAAGGCTAAGGCACGACAACGCAGGGCTAGGCAATGCACGGCAAGGCAAGGAAAGGAAAGGGTAACGCAGGGGAAGGCACGGTCAGGTGAGGGAAGGATAAGGCACGACAATGCAACGCTAGGCAATGCACGGAAAGCAAGCAAGGAGTAACGGAATGCAAGGAAGGAAAGGGAAAGCAAGGGAAGGCAAGGGTAACGGAAGGAACGGCACGGCAAGGGGTAACAAGGCTAAGGCATGACAACAAACGGCTAGGAAATGCACGGCAAGGCAAGGAAAGGGTAACGCAAGGCAAGGCACTGTGAGGCTAGTCAAGGTTAATGCACGACAACGCAAGGCTAGGCAATGCACGACAATGCAAGGAAAGCTTAAAGCAAAGGAAGGCACGGTCAGGCGAGATAAGGCTAAGGCACGACAACGCAAGGCTAGGCAATGCACGGAAGGCAAGCAAAGAGTAACGGAATGAAAGGAAGTCAAGGGAAAGCAAGGAAAGGCATTGGTAACGGAACGATCGGCACGGCAAGGGGAAACAAGGGTAAGGCACGACAACGCACGCTATGCAATGCACGGCAAGGCAAGGAAAGGGTAACGCATGGGAAAGCACGGTCAGGAGAGGCAAGGCTAAGGCACGACAACCCAAGGCTAGGCAATGCACGGAAGGCAAGCAAAGAGAAACGGAAGGTAAGGAAGGAAATGGAAAGCAAAGAAAGGCAAGTGTAACGGAAGGAACGGCACGGCAAGGGGAAACAAGGCTAAGGCACGACAAGGCACGGCTAGGCAATGCACGGCAAGGGAAGCAAAGGGTAACGCAAGGAAAGGCACGGTGAGGCTAGGCAAGGCTAATGCACGAAAACGCAAGGAAAGCTTAAAGCAAAGGAAGGCAAGGTCAGGCGAGATAAGGCTAAGGCACGACAACGCAAGGCTAGGAAATTCAGGGAAGGCAAGCAAAATGTAACGGAAGGTAAGCAAGGCAAGGAAAAGGAAGGAAAGGCCAGGGTAACGGAAGGAACGGCACGGCAAGGGGAAACAAGGCTAAGGCTCGAAAACGCAAGGCTAGGCAATGCACGGCAAGGCAAGGAAAGGGTAACGCATGGGAAAGCATGGTCAGGCGAGGCAAGGCTAAGGCACGACAACGCAAGGCTAGGAAATTCAGGGAAGGCAAGCAAAGAGTAACGGAAGGTAAGGAAGGCAAGGGAAAGCCAGGCAAGGCAAGTGTAACAAAAGGCACGCAACGGCAAGGGGAAACAAGGCTAAGGCACGACAACACACGGCTAGGAAATGCACGGCAAGGCAAGGAAAGGGTAACGCAAGGCAAGGCACGGTGAGGCTGGGCAAGGCTAATGCACGACAACGCAAGGCTAGGCAATGCACGACAATGCAAGGAAAGCTTAAAGCAAAGGAAGGCACGGTCAGGCAAGATAAGGCTAAGGCACGAGACCGCAAGGCTAGGCAATGCAGGGAAGGCAAGCAAAGAGTAACGGAAGGTAAGGAAGGCAAGGGAAAGCAAGAAAAGACAATGGTAACGGAAGGAACGGCACGGCAAGGGGAAACAAGTCTAAGGCACGAAAACGCACGCTAGGCAATGCACGGCAAGGCAAGGAAAGGGTAACGCATGGGAAAGCACGGTCAGGGGAGGCAAGGCTAAGGCACGACAACGCAAGGCTTGGCAATGCACGGAAGGCAAGCAAAGAGTAACGGAAAGTAAGTAAGGCAAGGGAAAGCAAAGAAAGGCAAGTGTAACGGAAGGAACGGCACGGCAAGGGGAAACAAGGCTAAGGCACGACAACGCACGCTAGGCAATGCACGGCAAGGCAAGGAAAGGGTAACGCATGGGAAAGCACGGTCAGGCGAGTCAAGGCTAAGGAAAGCCAACGCAAGGCTAGGCAATGCACGGAAAGCAAGCAAGGAGTAACGGAATGCAAGGAAGGAAAGGGAAAGCAAGGGAAGGCAAGGGTAACGGAAGGAACGGCACGGCAAGGGGTAACAAGGCTAAGGCACGACAACACACGGCTAGGAAATGCACGGCAAGGCAAGGAAAGGGTAACGCAAGGCAAGGCACGGTGAGGCTAGGCAAGGTTAATGCACGACAACGCAAGGCTAGGCAATGCACGACAATGCAAGGAAAGCTTAAAGCAAAGGAAGGCACGGTCAGGCGAGATAAGTCTAAGGCACGACAACGCAAGGCTAGGCAATGCACGGAAGGCAAGCAAAGAGTAACGGAAGGTAAGGAAGGCAAGGGAAAGCAAGGAAAGGCAATGGTAACGGAAGGAACGGCACGGCAAGGGGAAACAAGGCTAAGGTACGACAACGCACGCTAGGCAATGCACGGCAAGGCAAGGAAAGGGTAACGCATGGGAAAGCACGGTCAGGCGAGGCAAGGCTAAGGCACGACAACCCAAGGCTAGGCAATGCACGGAAGGCAAGCAAAGAGAAACGGAAGGTAAGGAAGGAAAGGGAAAGCAAAGAAAGGCAAGTGTAACGGAAGGAATGGCACGGCAAGGGGAACCAAGGCTAAGGCACGAAAAACGCACGGCTAGGCAATGCACGGCAAGGCAAGCAAAGGGTAACGCAAGGAAAGGCACGGTGAGGCTAGGCAAGGCTAATGCACGAAAACGCAAGGCTAGGCGATGCACGACAATGCAAGGAAAGCTTAAAGCAAAGGAAGGCAAGGTCAGGCGAGATAAGGCTAAGGCACGACAACGCAAGGCTAGGAAATTCAGGGAAGGCAAGCAAAGAGTAACGGAAGGTACGCAAGGCAAGGAAAAGGAAGGAAAGACCAGGGTAACGGAAGGAACGGCACGGCAAGGGGAAACAAGTCTAAGGCACGACACCGAACGCTAGGCAATGAATGGCAAGGTAAGGAAAGGGTAACGCATTTGAAAGCACGGTCAGGCGAGGCAACGCTAAGGCACGACAACGCAAGGCTAGGCAATGCACGGAAGGCAAGCAAAGAGTAACGGAAGGTAAGGAAGGCAAGGGAAAGGAAGGAAAGGCAAGTGTAACGGAAGGAACGGCACGGCAAGGGGAAACAAGGCTAAGGCACGACAACGCACGGCTAGGCAATGCACGGCAAGGCAAGGAAAGGGTAACGCATGGGAAAGCACGGTCAGGCGATGCAAGGCTATGGCATGACAACGCAAGGCTAGGCAATGCACGGAAAGCAAGCAAAGAGTAACGGAACGCAAGGAAGGCAAGGGAAAGCAAGGGAAGGCAAGGGTAACGGAAGGAACGGCACGGCAAGGGGTAACAAGGCTAAGGCACGGCAACGCAGGGCTTGGCAATGCACGGCAAGGCAAGCAAAGGGTAACGCAGGGGAAGGCTCGGTCAGGTGAGGCAAGGATAAGGCACGACAATGCAAGGCTAGGCAATGCACGGCAAGGCAAGGAAAGAGTAACGGAAGGAAAGGAAGGCAAGTCAAAGCCAGGAAAGGCAAGTGTAACAAAAGGCACGCCACGGCAAGGGGAAACAAGGCTAAGGCACGACAACGCACGGCTAGGCAATGCACGGCAAGGCAAGGAAAGGGCAACGCAAGGCAAGGCACGGTGAGGCTAGGCAAGGCTAATGCACGACAACGCAAGGCTAGGCAATGCACGACAATGCAAGGAAAGCTTAAAGCAAATTAAGGCACGGTCACGCGAGATAAGGCTAAGGCACGACAACGCAAGGCTAGGCAATGCAGGGAAGGGAAGCAAAGAGTAACGGAAGGTAAGCAAGGCAAGGAAAAGCAAGGAAAGGCAAGGGTAACGGAAGGAACTGCACGGCAAGGGGAAACAAGGCTAAGGCACGGCAACGCCGGCTGGGCAATGCACGGCAAGGCAAGGAAAGGGCAACGCATGGGAAAGCACGTTCAGGCGAGGCAAGGCTAAGGCACGACAACGCACGGCTAGGCAATGCACGGCAAGCAAGCAAAGGGTAACGCAAGGCAAGGCACGGTGAGGCTAGGCAAGGCTAATGCACGGAAACGCAAGGCTAGGCAATGCACGACAATGCAAGTAAAGCTTAAAGCAAAGGAAGGCACGGTCAGAAGAGATAAGGCTAAGGCACGACAACGCAAGGCTAGGCAATGCAGGGAAGGCAAGCAAAGAGTAACGGAAGGTAAGGAAGGCAAAGGAAAGCAAGGAAAGGCAATGGTAACGGAAGGAACGGCACGGCAAGGGGAAACAAGTCTAAGGCTCGACAACGCACGCTAGGCAATGCACGGCAAGGGAAGGAAAGGGTAACGCATGGGAAAGAACGGTCAGGGGAGGCAAGGCTAAGGCACGACAACGCAAGGCTTGGCAATGCACGGAAGGCAAGCAAAGAGTAACGGAAGGTAAGGAAGGCAAGGGAAAGAAAAGAAAGGCAAGTGTAACGGAAGGAACGGCACGGCAAGGGGAAACAAGGCTAAGGCACGACAACGCACGCTAGGAAATGCACGGCAAGGCAAGGAAAGGGTAACGCATGGGAAAGCACGGTTAGGCGAGGCAAGGCTAAGGAAAGCCAACGCAAGGCTAGGCAATGCACGATAAGCAAGCAAGGAGTAACGGAATGCAAGGAAGGAAAGGGAAAGCAAGGGAAGGCAAGGGTAACGGAAGGAACGGCACGGCAAGGGGAAACAAGGCTAAGGCACGACAACGCACGCTAGGCAATGCACGGCAAGGCAAGGAAAGGGTAACGCATGGGAAAGCACGGTCAGGCGAGGCAAGGCTAAGGCACGACAACGCAAGGCTAGGCAATGCACGGAAGGCAAGCAAAGAGTAACGGAAGGTAAGGAAGGCAAGGGAAAGCAAGGAAAGGCAAGTGTAACGGAAGGAACGGCACGGCAAGGGGAAACAAGGCTAAGGCACGACAACGCACGCTAGGCAATGCACGGCAAGTCAAGGAAAGGGAAACGCATGGGAAAGCAGGGTCAGGCGAGGCAAGGCTAAGGCATGACAACGAAAGGCTAGGCAATGCACGGAAAGCAAGCAAAGAGTAACGGAACGCAAGGAAGGAAAGGGAAAGCAAGGGAAGGCAAGGGAAACGGAAGGAACGGCACGGCAAGGGGAAACAAGGCTAAGGCACGACAACGCACGCTAGGCAATGCACGGCAAGGCAAGGAAAGGAAAGGGTAACGCAGGGGAAGGCACGGTCAGGTGAGGGAAGGATAAGGCACGACAATGCAACGCTAGGCAATGCACGGAAAGCAAGCAAGGAGTAACGGAATGCAAGGAAGGAAAGGGAAAGCAAGGGAAGGCAAGGGTAACGGAAGGAACGGCACGGCAAGGGGTAACAAGACTAAGGCTCGAAAACGCAAGGCTAGGCAATGCACGGCAAGGCAAGGAAAGGGTAACGCATGGGAAAGCACGGTCAGGCGAGGCAAGGCTAAGGCACGACAACGCAAGGCTAGGAAATTCAGGGAAGGCAAGCAAAGAGTAACGGAAGGTAAGGAAGGCAAGGGAAAGCCAGGCAAGGCAAGTGTAACAAAAGGCACGCAACGGCAAGGGGAAACAAGGCTAAGGCACGACAACACACGGCTAGGAAATGCACGGCAAGGCAAGGAAAGGGTAACGCAAGGCAAGGCACGGTGAGGCTGGGCAAGGCTAATGCACGACAACGCAAGGCTAGGCAATGCACGACCATGCAAGGAAAGCTTAAAGCAAAGGAAGGCACGGTCAGGCGAGATAAGGCTAAGGCACGACAACGCAAGGCTAGGCAATGCAGGGAAGGCAAGCAAAGAGTAACGGAAGGTAAGGAAGGCAAGGGAAAGCAAGAAAAGGCAATGGTAACGGAAGGAACGGCAGGGCAAGGGGAAACAAGTCTAAGGCACGAAAACGCACGCTAGGCAATGCACGGCAAGGCAAGGAAAGGGTAACGCATGGGAAAGCACGGTCAGGGGAGGCAAGGCTAAGGCACGACAACGCAAGGCTTGGCAATGCACGGAAGGCAAGCAAAGAGTAACGGAAAGTAAGTAAGGCAAGGGAAAGCAAAGAAAGGCAAGTGTAACGGAAGGAACGGCACGGCAAGGGGAAACAAGGCTAAGGCACGACAACGCACGCTAGGCAATGCACGGCAAGGCAAGGAAAGGGTAACGCATGGGAAAGCACGGTCAGGCGAGTCAAGGCTAAGGAAAGCCAACGCAAGGCTAGGCAATACACGGAAAGCAAGCAAGGAGTAACGGAATGCAAGGAAGGAAAGGGAAAGCAAGGGAAGGCAAGGGTAACGGAAGGAACGGCACGGCAAGGGGTAACAAGGCTAAGGCACGACAACACACGGCTAGGAAATGCACGGCAAGGCAAGGAAAGGGTAACGCAAGGCAAGGCACGGTGAGGCTAGGCAAGGTTAATGCACGACAACGCAAGGCTAGGCAATGCACGACAATGCAAGGAAAGCTTAAAGCAAAGGAAGGCACGGTCAGGCGAGATAAGTCTAAGGCACGACAACGCAAGGCTAGGCAATGCACGGAAGGCAAGCAAAGAGTAACGGAAGGTAAGGAAGGCAAGGGAAAGCAAGGAAAGGCAATGGTAACGGAAGGAACGGCACGGCAAGGGGAAACAAGGCTAAGGTACGACAACGAACGCTAGGCAATGGACGGCAAGGCAAGGAAAGGGTAACGCATGGGAAAGCACGGTCAGGCGAGGCAAGGCTAAGGCACGACAACCCAAGGCTAGGCAATGCACGGAAGGCAAGCAAAGAGAAACGGAAGGTAAGGAAGGAAAGGGAAAGCAAAGAAAGGCAAGTGTAACGGAAGGAATGGCACGGCAAGGGGAACCAAGGCTAAGGCACGAAAAACGCACGGCTAGGCAATGCACGGCAAGGCAAGCAAAGGGTAACGCAAGGAAAGGCACGGTGAGGCTAGGCAAGGCTAATGCACGAAAACGCAAGGCTAGGCGATGCACGACAATGCAAGGAAAGCTTAAAGCAAAGGAAGGCAAGGTCAGGCGAGATAAGGCTAAGGCACGACAACGCAAGGCTAGGAATTTCAGGGAAGGCACGCAAAGAGTAACGGAAGGTACGCAAGGCAAGGAAAAGGAAGGAAAGACCAGGGTAACGGAAGGAACGGCCCGGCAAGGGGAAACAAGTCTAAGGCACGACACCGAACGCTAGGCAATGAATGGCAAGGCAAGGAAAGGGTAACGCATTTGAAAGCACGGTCAGGCGAGGCAACGCTAAGGCACGACAACGCAAGGCTAGGCAATGCACGGAAGGCAAGCAAAGAGTAACGGAAGGTAAGGAAGGCAAGGGAAAGGAAGGAAAGGCAAGTGTAACGGAAGGAACGGCACGGCAAGGGGAAACAAGGCTAAGGCACGACAACGCACGGCTAGGCAATGCACGGCAAGGCAAGGAAAGGGTAACGCATGGGAAAGCACGGTCAGGCGATGCAAGGCTATGGCATGACAACGCAAGGCTAGGCAATGCACGGAAAGCAAGCAAAGAGTAACGGAACGCAAGGAAGGCAAGGGAAAGCAAGGGAAGGCAAGGGTAACGGAAGGAACGGCACGGCAAGGGGTAACAAGGCTAAGGCACGGCAACGCAGGGCTTGGCAATGCACGGCAAGGCAAGCAAAGGGTAACGCAGGGGAAGGCTCGGTCAGGTGAGGCAAGGATAAGGCACGACAATGCAAGGCAAGGCAATGCACGGCAAGGCAAGGAAAGAGTAACGGAAGGAAAGGAAGGCAAGTCAAAGCCAGGAAAGGCAAGTGTAACAAAAGGCACGCCACGGCAAGGGGAAACAAGGCTAAGGCACGACAACGCACGGCTAGGCAATGCACGGCAAGGCAAGGAAAGGGCAACGCAAGGTAAGGCACGGTGAGGCTAGGCAAGGCTAATGCACGACAACGCAAGGCTAGGCAATGCACGACAATGCAAGGAAAGCTTAAAGCAAATTAAGGCACGGTCAGGCGAGATAAGGCTAAGGCACGACAACGCAAGGCTAGGCAATGCAGGGAAGGGAAGCAAAGAGTAACGGAAGGTTAGCAAGGCAAGGAAAAGCAAGGAAAGGCAAGGGTAACGGAAGGAACTGCACGGCAAGGGGAAACAAGGCTAAGGCACGGCAACGCAGGCTGGGCAATGCACGGCAAGGCAAGGAAAGGGCAACGCATGGGAAAGCACGTTCAGGCGAGGCAAGGCTAAGGCACGACAACGCACGGCTAGGCAATGCACGGCAAGCAAGCAAAGGGTAACGCAAGGCAAGGCACGGTGAGGCTAGGCAAGGCTAATGCACGGAAACGCAAGGCTAGGCAATGCACGACAATGCAAGTAAAGCTTAAAGCAAAGGAAGGCACGGTCAGAAGAGATAAGGCTAAGGCACGACAACGTAAGGCTAGGCAATGCAGGGAAGGCAAGCAAAGAGTAACGGAAGGTAAGGAAGGCAAAGGAAAGCAAGGAAAGGCAATGGTAACGGAAGGAACGGCACGGCAAGGGGAAACAAGTCTAAGGCTCGACAACGCACGCTAGGCAATGCACGGCAAGGGAAGGAAAGGGTAACGCATGGGAAAGAACGGTCAGGGGAGGCAAGGCTAAGGCACGACAACGCAAGGCTTGGCAATGCACGGAAGGCAAGCAAAGAGTAACGGAAGGTAAGGAAGGCAAGGGAAAGAAAAGAAAGGCAAGTGTAACGGAAGGAACGGCACGGCAAGGGGAAACAAGGCTAAGGCACGACAACGCACGCTAGGCAATGCACGGCAAGGCAAGGAAAGGGTAACGCATGGGAAAGCACGGTTAGGCGAGGCAAGGCTAAGGAAAGCCAACGCAAGGCTAGGCAATGCACGGTAAGCAAGCAAGGAGTAACGGAATGCAAGGAAGGAAAGGGAAAGCAAGGGAAGGCAATGGTAACGGAAGGAACGGCACGGCAAGGGGAAACAAGGCTAAGGCACGACAACGCACGCTAGGCAATGCACGGCAAGGCAAGGAAAGGGTAACGCATGGGAAGGCACGGTCAGGCGAGGCAAGGCTAAGGCACGACAACGCAAGGCTAGGCAATGCACGGAAGGCAAGCAAAGAGTAACGGAAGGTAAGGAAGGCAAGGGAAAGCAAGGAAAGGCAAGTGTAACGGAAGGAACGGCACGGCAAGGGGAAACAAGGCTAAGGCACGACAACGCACGCTAGGCAATGCACGGCAAGTCAAGGAAAGGGAAACGCATGGGAAAGCAGGGTCAGGCGAGGCAAGGCTAAGGCATGACAACGCAAGGCTAGGCAATGCGCGGAAAGCAAGCAAAGAGTAACGGAACGCAAGGAAGGCAAGGGAAAGCAAGGGAAGGCAAGGGAAACGGAAGGAACGGCACGGTAAGGGGCAAGAAGGCTAAGGCACGACAACGCAGGGCTAGGCAATGCACGGCAAGGCAAGGAAAGGAAAGGGTAACGCAGGGGAAGGCACGGTCAGGTGAGGGAAGGATAAGGCACGACAATGCAACGCTAGGCAATGCACGGAAAGCAAGCAACGAGTAACGGAATGCAAGGAAGGAAAGGGAAAGCAAGGGAAGGCAAGGGTAACGGAAGGAACGGCACGGCAAGGGGTAACAAGGCTAAGGCATGACAACAAACGGTTAGGAAATGCACGGCAAGGCAAGGAAAGGGTAACGCAAGGAAAGGCACTGTGAGGCTAGTCAAGGTTAATGCACGACAACGCAAGGCTAGGCAATGCACGACAATGCAAGGAAAGCTTAAAGCAAAGGAAGGCACGGTCAGGCGAGATAAGGCTAAGGCACGACAACGCAAGGCTAGGCAATGCACGGAAGGCAAGCAAAGAGTAACGGAATGAAAGGAAGGCAAGGGAAAGCAAGGAAAGGCATTGGTAACGGAACGATCGGCACGGCAAGGGGAAACAAGGCTAAGGCACGACAACGCACGCTATGCAATGCACGGCAAGGCAAGGAAAGGGTAACGCATGGGAACGCACGGTCAGGCGAGGCAAGGCTAAGGCATGACAACCCAAGGCTAGGCAATGCACGGAAGGCAAGCAAAGAGAAACGGAAGGTAAGGAAGGAAATGGAAAGCAAAGAAAGGCAAGTGTAACGGAAGGAACGGCACGGTAAGGGGAAACAAGGCTAAGGCACGACAAGGCACGGCTAGGCAATGCACGGCAAGGGAAGCAAAGGGTAACGCAAGGAAAGGCACGGTGAGGCTAGGCAAGGCTAATGCACGAAAACGCAAGGCTAGGCGATGCACGACTATGCAAGGAAAGCTTAAAGCAAAGGAAGGCAAGGTCAGGCGAGATAAGGCTAAGGCACGACAACGCAAGGCTAGGAAATTCAGGGAAGGTAAGCAAAAAGTAACGGAAGGTAAGGAAGGCAAGGGAAAGCAAGGAAAGGCAAGTGTAACGGAAGGAACGGCACGGCAAGGCGAAACAAGGCTAAGGCACGAAAACGCAAGGCTAGGCAATGCACGGCAAGGCAAGGAAAGGGTAACGCATGGGAAAGCACGGTCAGGCGAGGCAAGGCTAAGGCACGACAACGCAAGGCTAGGAAATTCAGGGAAGGCAAGCAAAGAGTAACGGAAGGTAAGGAAGGCAAGGGAAAGCCAGGCAAGGCAAGTGTAACAAAAGGCACGCAACGGCAAGGGGAAACAAGGCTAAGGCACGACAACACACGGCTAGGAAATGCACGGCAAGGCAAGGAAAGGGTAACGCAAGGCAAGGCACGGTGAGGCTGGGCAAGGCTAATGCACGACAACGCAAGGCTAGGCAATGCACGACAATGCAAGGAAAGCTTAAAGCAAAGGAAGGCACGGTCAGGCGAGATAAGGCTAAGGCACGACAACGCAAGGCTAGGCAATGCACCGAAGGCAAGCAAAGAGTAACGGAAGGTAAGGAAGGCAAGGGAAAGCAAGAAAAGGCAATGGTAACGGAAGGAACGGCACGGCAAGGGGAAACAAGTCTAAGGCACGAAAACGCACGCTAGGCAATGCACGGCAAGGCAAGGAAAGGGTAACGCATGGGAACGCACGGTCAGGGGAGGCAAGGCTAAGGCACGACAACGCAAGGCTTGGCAATGCACGGAAGGCAAGCAAAGAGTAACGGAAGGTAAGTAAGGCAAGGGAAAGCAAAGAAAGGCAAGTGTAACGGAAGGAACGGCACGGCAAGGGGAAACAAGGCTAAGGCACGACAACGCACGCTAGGAAATGCACGGCAAGGCAAGGAAAGGGTAACGCATGGGAAAGCACGGTCAGGTGAGTCAAGGCTAAGGAAAGCCAACGCAAGGCTAGGCAATGCACGGAAAGCAAGCAAGGAGTAACGGAATGCAAGGAAGGAAAGGGAAAGCAAGGGAAGGCAAGCAAAGGGTAACGCAAGGAACGGCACGGCAAGGGGTAACAAGGCTAAGGCACGAAAAACGCACGGCTAGGCAATGCAAGGCAAGGCAAGCAAAGGGTAACGCAAGGAAAGGCACGGTGAGGCTAGGCAAGGCTAATGCACGAAAACGCAAGGCTAGGCGATGCACGACAATGCAAGGAAAGCTTAAAGCAAAGGAAGGCAAGGTCAGGCGAGATAAGGCTAAGGCACGACAACGCAAGGCTAGGAAATTCAGGGAAGGCAAGCAAAGAGTAACGGAAGGTAAGCAAGGCAAGGAAAAGGAAGGAAAGACCAGGGTAACGGAAGGAACGGCACGGCAAGGGGAAACAAGTCTAAGGCACGACACCGAACGCTAGGCAATGAACGGCAAGGCAAGGAAAGGGTAACGCATTTGAAAGCACGGTCAGGCGAGGCAACGCTAAGGCACGACAACGCAAGGCTAGGCAATGCACGGAAGGCAAGCAAAGAGTAACGGAAGGTAAGGAAGGAAAGGGAAAGGAAGGAAAGACAAGTGTAACGGAAGGAACGGCACGGCAAGGGGAAACAAGGCTAAGGCAGGACAACGCACGGCTAGGCAATGCACGGAAAGCAAGCAAAGAGTAACGGAACGCAAGGAAGGCAAGGGAAAGCAAGGGAAGGCAAGGGTAACGGAAGGAACGGCACGGCAAGGGGTAACAAGGCTAAGGCACGGCAACGCAGGGCTTGGCAATGCACGGCAAGGCAAGGAAAGGGTAACGCAGGGGAAGGCTCGGTCAGGTGAGGCAAGGATAAGGCACGACAATGCAAGGCTAGGCAATGCACGGCAAGGCAAGGAAAGAGTAACGGAAGGAAAGGAAGGCAAGTCAAAGCCAGGAAAGGCAAGTGTAACAAAAGGCACGCCACGGCAAGGGGAAACAAGGCTAAGGCACGACAACGCACGGCTAGGCAATGCACTGCAAGGCAAGGAAAGGGTAACGCAAGGCAAGGCACGGTGAGGCTAGGCAAGGCTAATGCACGACAACGCAAGGCTAGGCAATGCACGACAATGCAAGGAAAGTTTAAGCAAAGGAAGGCACGGTCAGGCGAGATAAGGCTAAGGCACGACAACGCAAGGGTAGGCAATGCAGGGAAGGGAAGCAAAGAGTAACGGAAGGTAAGCAAGGCAAGGAAAAGCAAGGAAAGGCAAGGGTAACGGAAGGAACTGCACGGCAAGGGGAAAGAAGGCTAAGGCACGGCAACGCAGGCTGGGCAATGCACGGCAAGGCAAGGAAAGGGTAACGCATGGGAAAGCACGTTAAGGCGAGGCAAGGCTAAGGCACGACAACGCAAGGCTAGGCAATGCACGGAAGGCAAGCAAAGAGTAACGGAAGGTAAGGAAGGCAAGGGAAAGCAAAGAAAGGCAAGTGTAACGGAAGGAACTGCACGGCAAGGGGAAACAAGGCTAAGGCACGACAACGCACGCTAGGCAATGCACGGCAAGGCAAGGAAAGGGTAACGCATGGGAAAGCACGGTCAGGCGAGGCAAGCCTAAGGCATGACAACGCAAGGCTAGGCAATGCACGGAAAGCAAGCAAAGAGTAACGGAACGCAAGGAAGGCAAGGGAAAGCAAGGGAAGGCAAGGGTAACGGAAGGAACGGCACAGCAAGGGGTAACAAGGCTAAGGCACGACAACGCAGGGCTATGCAATGCACGGCAAGGCAAGGAAAGAGTAACGGAAGGAAAGGAAGGCAAGGCAAACCCAGGCAAGGCATGTGTAACAAAAGGTACGCAACGGCAAGGGGAAACAAGGCTAAGGCACGACAACACACGGCTAGGAAATGCACGGCAAGGCAAGGAAAGGGTAACGCAAGGCAAGGCACGGTGAGGCTAGGCAAGGCTAATGCACGACAACGCAAGGCTAGGCAATGCACGACAATGCAAGTAAAGCTTAAAGCAAAGGAAGGCACGGTCAGGCGAGATAAGGCTAAGGCACGACAACGCAAGGCTAGGCAATGCAGGGAAGGCAAGCAAAGAGTAACGCATGGGAAAGCACGGTCAGGGGAGGCAAGGCAAAGGCACGACAACGCAAGGCTTGGCAATGCACGGAAGGCAAGCAAAGAGTAACGGAAGGTAAGGAAGGCAAGGGAAAGCAAAGAAAGGCAAGTGTAACGGAAGGAACGGCACGGCAAGGGGAAACAAGGCTAAGGCACGACAACGCACGCTAGGCAATGCACGGCAAGGCAAGGAAAGGGTA
Organism: Macrotis lagotis; assembly: GCF_037893015.1. NCBI lineage: Eukaryota > Metazoa > Chordata > Mammalia > Peramelemorphia > Peramelidae > Macrotis > Macrotis lagotis. The sequence goes on along the minus strand of NW_027422164.1, from coordinate 131,612 downwards.
ACGCATGGGAAAGCACGGTCAGGCGAGGCAAGGCTGAGGAAAGCCAACGCAAGGCTAGGCAATGCACGGAAAGCAAGCAAGGAGTAACGGAATGCAAGGAAGGAAAGGGAAAGCAAGGGAAGGCAAGGGTAACGGAAGGAACGGCACGGCAAGGGGTAACAAGGCTAAGGCACGACAACACACGGCTAGGAAATGCACGGCAAGGCAAGGAAAGGGTAACGCAAGGCAAGGCACGGTGAGGCTAGGCAAGGTTAATGCAAGACAACGCAAGACTAGGCAATGCACGACAATGTAAGGAAAGCTTAAAGCAAAGGAAGGCACGGTCAGGCGAGATAAGGCTAAGGCACGACAAAGCAAGGCTAGGCAATGCACGGAAGGCAAGCAAAGAGTAACGGAAGGTAAGGAAGGCAAGGGAAAGCAAGGAAAGGCAATGGTAACGGAAGGAACGGCACGGCAAGGGGAAACAAGGCTAAGGCACGACAACGCACGCTAGGCAATGCACGGCAAGGCAAGGAAAGGGTAACGCATGGGAAAGCACGGTCAGGCGAGGCAAGGCTAAGGCACGACAACCCAAGGCTAGGCAATGCACGGAAGGCAAGCAAAGAGAAACGGAAGGTAAGGAAGGCAAGGGAAAGCAAAGAAAGGCTAGTGTAACGGAAGGAACGGCACGGCAAGGGGAAACAAGACTAAGGCACGACAACGCACGGCTAGGCAATGCACGGCAAGGCAAGCAAAAGTTAACGCGAGGAAACGCACGGTGAGGCTAGGCAAGGCTAATGCACGGAAACGCAAGGCTAGACGATGCACGACAATGCAAGGAAACTTTAAGCAAAGGAAGGCAAGGTCAGGCGAGAGAATGCTAAGGCACGACAAGGCAATGCTAGGAAATTCAGGGAAGGCAAGCAAAGACTAACGGAAGGTAAGCAAGGCAAGGAAAAGGAAGGAAAGGCCAGGGTAACGGAAGGAACGGCACGGAAAGGGGAAACAAGTCTAAGGCACGACACCGAACGCTAGGCAATGTACGGCAAGGCAAGGAAAGGGTAACGCATTTGAAAGCACAGTCAGGCGAGGCAACGCTAAGGCACGACAACGCAAGGCTAGGCAATGCACGGAAGGCAAGCAAAGAGTAACGGAAGGTAAGGAAGGCAAGGGAAAGGAAGGAAAGGCAAGTGTAACGGAAGGAACGGCACGGCAAGGGGAAACAAGGCTAAGGCACGACAACGCACGGCTAGGCAATGCACGGCAAGGCAAGGAAAGGGTAACGCATGGGAAAGCACGGTCAGGCGATGCAAGGCTAAGGCATGACAACGCAAGGCTAGGCAATGCACGGAAAGCAAGCAAAGAGTAACGGAACGCAAGGAAGGCAAGGGAAAGCAAGGGAAGGCAAGGGTAACGGAAGGAACGGCACGGCAAGGGGTAACAAGGCTAAGGAACGGCAACGCAGGGCTAGGCAATGCACGGCAAGGCAAGGAAAGGGTAACGCAGGGGAAGGCACGGTCAGGTGAGGCAAGGATAAGGCACGAAAATGCAAGGCTAGGCAATGCACGGCAAGGCAAGGAAAGAGTAACGGAAGGAATGGAAGGCAAGTCAAAGCCAGGAAAGGCAAGTGTAACAAAAGGCACGCCACGGCAAGGGGAAACAAGTCTAAGGCACGACAACGCATGGCTAGGCAATGCACGGCAAGGCAAGGAAAGGGTAACGCAAGGCAAGGCACGGTGAGGCTAGGCAAGGCTAATGCACGACAACACAAGGCTAGGCAATGCACGACAATGCAAGGAAAGCTTAAAGCAAAGGAAGGCACGGTCAGGCGAGATAAGGCTAAGGCACGACAACGCAAGGCTAGGCAATGCAGGGAAGGGAAGCAAAGAGTAACGGAAGGTAAGCAAGGCAAGGAAAAGCAAGGAAAGGCAAGGGTAACGGAAGGAACTGCACGGCAAGGGGAAACAAGGCTAAGGCACGGCAACGCAGGCTGGGCAATGCACGGCAAGGCAAGGAAAGGGTAACGCATGGGAAAGCACGTTAAGGCGAGGCAAGGCTAAGGCACGACAACGGAAGCCTAGGCAATGCACGGAAGGCAAGCAAAGAGTAACGGAAGGTAAGGAAGGGAAGTGAAAGCAAGGAAAGGCAAGTGTAACGGAAGGAACGGCACGGCAAGGGGAACCAAGGCTAAGGCACGAAAAACGCACGGCTAGGCAATGCACGGCAAGGCAAGCAAAGGGTAACGCAAGGAAAGGCACGGTGAGGCTAGGCAAGGCTAATGCACGAAAACGCAAGGCTAGGCGATGCACGACAATGCAAGGAAAGCTTAAAGCAAAGGAAGGCAAGGTCAGGCGAGATAAGGCTAAGGCACGACAACGCAAGGCTAGGAAATTCAGGGAAGGCAAGCAAAGAGTAACGGAAGGTAAGCAAGGCAAGGAAAAGGAAGGAAAGACCAGGGTAACGGAAGGAACGGCACGGCAAGGGGAAACAAGTCTAAGGCACGACACCGAACGCTAGGCAATGAACGGCAAGGCAAGGAAAGGGTAACGCATTTGAAAGCACGGTCAGGCGAGGCAACGCTAAGGCACGACAACGCAAGGCTAGGCAATGCACGGAAGGCAAGCAAAGAGTAACGGAAGGTAAGGAAGGAAAGGGAAAGGAAGGAAAGACAAGTGTAACGGAAGGAACGGCACGGCAAGGGGAAACAAGGCTAAGGCAGGACAACGCACGGCTAGGCAATGCACGGCAAGGCAAGGAAAGGGTAACGCATGGGAAAGCACGGTCAGGCGATGCAAGGCTAAGGCATGACAACGCAAGGCTAGGCAATGCACGGAAAGCAAGCAAAGAGTAACGGAACGCAAGGAAGGCAAGGGAAAGCAAGGGAAGGCAAGGGTAACGGAAGGAACGGCACGGCAAGGGGTAACAAGGCTAAGGCACGGCAACGCAGGGCTTGGCAATGCACGGCAAGGCAAGGAAAGGGTAACGCAGGGGAAGGCTCGGTCAGGTGAGGCAAGGATAAGGCACGACAATGCAAGGCTAGGCAATGCACGGCAAGGCAAGGAAAGAGTAACGGAAGGAAAGGAAGGCAAGTCAAAGCCAGGAAAGGCAAGTGTAACAAAAGGCACGCCACGGCAAGGGGAAACAAGGCTAAGGCACGACAACGCACGGCTAGGCAATGCACTGCAAGGCAAGGAAAGGGTAACGCAAGGCAAGGCACGGTGAGGCTAGGCAAGGCTAATGCACGACAACGCAAGGCTAGGCAATGCACGACAATGCAAGGAAAGTTTAAGCAAAGGAAGGCACGGTCAGGCGAGATAAGGCTAAGGCACGACAACGCAAGGGTAGGCAATGCAGGGAAGGGAAGCAAAGAGTAACGGAAGGTAAGCAAGGCAAGGAAAAGCAAGGAAAGGCAAGGGTAACGGAAGGAACTGCACGGCAAGGGGAAAGAAGGCTAAGGCACGGCAACGCAGGCTGGGCAATGCACGGCAAGGCAAGGAAAGGGTAACGCATGGGAAAGCACGTTAAGGCGAGGCAAGGCTAAGGCACGACAACGCAAGGCTAGGCAATGCACGGAAGGCAAGCAAAGAGTAACGGAAGGTAAGGAAGGCAAGGGAAAGCAAAGAAAGGCAAGTGTAACGGAAGGAACTGCACGGCAAGGGGAAACAAGGCTAAGGCACGACAACGCACGCTAGGCAATGCACGGCAAGGCAAGGAAAGGGTAACGCATGGGAAAGCACGGTCAGGCGAGGCAAGCCTAAGGCATGACAACGCAAGGCTAGGCAATGCACGGAAAGCAAGCAAAGAGTAACGGAACGCAAGGAAGGCAAGGGAAAGCAAGGGAAGGCAAGGGTAACGGAAGGAACGGCACAGCAAGGGGTAACAAGGCTAAGGCACGACAACGCAGGGCTATGCAATGCACGGCAAGGCAAGGAAAGAGTAACGGAAGGAAAGGAAGGCAAGGCAAACCCAGGCAAGGCATGTGTAACAAAAGGTACGCAACGGCAAGGGGAAACAAGGCTAAGGCACGACAACACACGGCTAGGAAATGCACGGCAAGGCAAGGAAAGGGTAACGCAAGGCAAGGCACGGTGAGGCTAGGCAAGGCTAATGCACGACAACGCAAGGCTAGGCAATGCACGACAATGCAAGTAAAGCTTAAAGCAAAGGAAGGCACGGTCAGGCGAGATAAGGCTAAGGCACGACAACGCAAGGCTAGGCAATGCAGGGAAGGCAAGCAAAGAGTAACGCATGGGAAAGCACGGTCAGGGGAGGCAAGGCAAAGGCACGACAACGCAAGGCTTGGCAATGCACGGAAGGCAAGCAAAGAGTAACGGAAGGTAAGGAAGGCAAGGGAAAGCAAAGAAAGGCAAGTGTAACGGAAGGAACGGCACGGCAAGGGGAAACAAGGCTAAGGCACGACAACGCACGCTAGGCAATGCACGGCAAGGCAAGGAAAGGGTAACGCATGGGAAAGCACGGTCAGGCGAGGCAAGGCTGAGGAAAGCCAACGCAAGGCTAGGCAATGCACGGAAAGCAAGCAAGGAGTAACGGAATGCAAGGAAGGAAAGGGAAAGCAAGGGAAGGCAAGGGTAACGGAAGGAACGGCACGGCAAGGGGTAACAAGGCTAAGGCACGACAACACACGGCTAGGAAATGCACGGCAAGGCAAGGAAAGGGTAACGCAAGGCAAGGCACGGTGAGGCTAGGCAAGGTTAATGCACGACAACGCAAGACTAGGCAATGCACGACAATGTAAGGAAAGCTTAAAGCAAAGGAAGGCACGGTCAGGCGAGATAAGGCTAAGGCACGACAACGCAAGGCTAGGCAATGCACGGAAGGCAAGCAAAGAGTAACGGAAGGTAAGGAAGGCAAGGGAAAGCAAGGAAAGGCAATGGTAACGGAAGGAACGGCACGGCAAGGGGAAACAAGGCTAAGGCACGACAACGCACGCTAGGCAATGCACGGCAAGGCAAGGAAAGGGTAACGCATGGGAAAGCACGGTCAGGCGAGGCAAGGCTAAGGCACGACAACCCAAGGCTAGGCAATGCACGGAAGGCAAGCAAAGAGAAACGGAAGGTAAGGAAGGCAAGGGAAAGCAAAGAAAGGCTAGTGTAACGGAAGGAACGGCACGGCAAGGGGAAACAAGACTAAGGCACGACAACGCACGGCTAGGCAATGCACGGCAAGGCAAGCAAAAGTTAACGCGAGGAAAGGCACGGTGAGGCTAGGCAAGGCTAATGCACGGAAACGCAAGGCTAGGCGATGCACGACAATGCAAGGAAACTTTAAGCAAAGGAAGGCAAGGTCAGGCGAGAGAAGCTAAGGCACGACAAGGCAATGCTAGGAAATTCAGGGAAGGCAAGCAAAGAGTAACGGAAGGTAAGGAAGGCAAGGGAAAGCAAGGAAAGGCAATGGTAACGGAAGGAACGGCACGGCAAGGGGAAACAAGGCTAAGGCACGACAACGCACGCTAGGCAATGCACGGCAAGGCAAGGAAAGGGTAACGCATGGGAAAGCACGGTCAGGCGAGGCAAGGCTAAGGCACGACAACGCAAGGCTAGGCAATGCACGGAAGGCAAGCAAAGAGTAACGGAAGGTAAGGAAGGCAAAGGGAAAGCAAAGAAAGGCAAGTGTAACGGAAGGAACGGCACGGCAAGGGGAAACAAGGCTAAGGCACGACAACGCACGGCTAGGCAATGCACGGTAAGGCAAGCAAAGGGTAACGCAAGGAAAGGCACGGTGAGGCTAGGCAAGGCTAATGCACGAAAAGGCAAGGCTAGGCGATGCACGACAATGCAAGGAAAGCTTAAAGCAAAGGAAGGCAAGGTTTGGCGAGATAATTCTAAGGCACGACAACGCAAGGCTAGGAAATTCAGGGAAGGCAAGCAAAGAGTAACGGAAGGTAAGCAAGGCAAGGAAAAGGAAGGAAAGGCCAGGGTAACGGAAGGAACGGCACGGCAAGGGGAAACAAGTCTAAGGCACGACACCGAACGCTAGGCAATGAACGGCAAGGCAAGGAAAGGGTAACGCATTTGAAAGCACGGTCAGGCGAGGCAACGCTAAGGTACGACAACGCAAGGCTAGGCAATGCACGGAAGGCAAGCAAAGAGTAACGGAAGGTAAGGAAGGCAAGGGAAAGGAAGGAAAGGCAAGTGTAACGGAAGGAACGGCACGGCAAGGGGTAACAAGGCTAAGGCACGGCAACGCAGGGCTAGGCAATGCACGGCAAGGCAAGGAAAGGGTAACGCAGGGGAAGGCACGGTCAGGTGAGGCAAGGATAAGGCACGACAGTGCAAGGCTAGGCAATGCACGGCAAGGCAAGGAAAGAGTAACGGAAGGAAAGGAAGGCAAGTCAAAGCCAGGAAAGGCAAGTGTAACAAAAGGCACGCCACGGCAAGGGGAAACAAGGCTAAGGCACGACAATGCACGGCTAGGAAATGCACGGCAAGGCAAGGAAAGGGTAACGCAAGGCAAGGCACGGTGAGGCTAGGCAAGGCTAATGCACGACAACGCAAGGCTAGGCAATGCACGACAATGCAAGGAAAGCTTAAAGCAAAGGAAGGCACGGTCAGGCGAGATAAGGCTAAGGCACGACAATGCAAGGCTAGGCAATGCAGGGAAGGGAATCAAAGAGTAACGGAAGGTAAGCAAGGCAAGGAAAAGCAAGGAAAGGCAAGGGTAACGGAAGGAACTGCACGGCAAGGGGAAACAAGGCTAAGGCACGGCAACGCAGGCTGGGCAATGCACGGCAAGGCAAGGAAAGGGCAACGCATGGGAAAGCACGTTCAGGCGAGGCAAGGCTAAGGCACGACAACGCACGGCTAGGCAATGCACGGCAAGCAAGCAAAGCGTAACGCAAGGGAAGGCACGGTGAGGCTAGGCAAGGCTAATGCACGGAAACGCAAGGCTAGGCAATGCACGACAATGCAAGGAAAGCTTAAAGCAAAGGAAGGCAAGGTCAGGCGAGATAAGGCAAAGGCACGACAACGCAAGGCTAGGCAATTCAGGGAAGGCAAGCAAAGAGTAACGGAAGGTAAGGAAGGCAAGGGAAAGCAAGGAAAGGCAAGTGTAACGGAAGGAACGGCACGGCAAGGGGAAACAAGGCTAAGGCACGACAACGCACGCTACGCAATGCACGGCAAGGCAAGGAAAGGGTAACGCATGGGAAAGCACGGTCAGGCGAGGCAAGCCTAAGGCATGACAACGCAAGGCTAGGCAATGCACGGAAAGCAAGTAAAGCTTAAAGCAGGGAAGGCACGGTCAGAAGAGATAAGGCTAAGGCACGACAACGCAAGGCTAGGCAATGCAGGGAAGGGAAGCAAAGAGTAACGGAAGGTAAGGAAGGCAAAGGAAAGCAAGGAAAGGCAATGGTAACGGAAGGAAGGGCACGGCAAGGGGAAACACGTCTAAGGCACGGCAACGCACGCTAGGCAATGCACGGCAAGGGAAGGAAAGTGTAACGCATGGGAAAGAACTGTCAGGGGAGGCAAGGCTAAGGCACGACAACGCAGGGCTAGGCAATGCACGGCAAGGCAAGGAAAGAGTAACGGAACGGAACGGAAGGCAAGGCAAAGCCAGGCAAGGCAAGTGTAACAAAAGGCACGCAACGGCACGGGGAAACAAGGCTAAGGCACGACAACACACGGCTAGGAAATGCACGGCAAGGCAAGGAAAGTGTAACGCAAGGCAAGGCACGGTGAGGCTAGGCAAGGCTAATGCACGACAACACAAGGCTAGGCAATGCACGACAATGCAAGTAAAGCTTAAAGCAAAGGAAGGCACGGTCAGAAGAGATAAGGCTAAGGCACGACAACGCAAGGCTAGGCAATGCAGGGAAGGCAAGCAAAGAGTAACGGAAGGTAAGGAAGGCAAAGGAAAGCAAGGAAAGGCAATGGTAACGGAAGGAACGGCACGGCAAGGGGAAACAAGTCTAAGGCTCGACAACGCACGCTAGGCAATGCACGTCAAGGGAAGGAAAGGGTAACGCATGGGAAAGAACGGTCAGGGGAGGCAAGGCTAAGGCACGACAACGCAAGGCTTGGCAATGCACGGTAGACAAGCAAAGAGTAACGGAAGGTAAGGAAGGCAAGGGAAAGAAAAGAAAGGCAAGTGTAACGGAAGGAACGGCACGGCAAGGGGAAACAAGTCTAAGGCACGACAACGCACGCTAGGCAATGCACGGCAAGTCAAGGAAAGGGAAACGCATGGGAAAGCACGGTCAGGCGAGGCAAGGCTAAGGCATGACAACGCAAGGCTAGGCAATGCACGGAAAGCAAGCAAAGAGTAACGGAACGCAAGGAAGGCAAGGAAAAGCAAGGGAAGGCAAGGGAAACGGAAGGAACGGCACGGCAAGGGGTAAGAAGGCTAAGGCACGACAACGCAGGGCTAGGCAATGCACGGCAAGGCAAGGAAAGGAAAGGGTAACGCAGGGGAAGGCACGGTCAGGTGAGGGAAGGATAAGGCACGACAATGCAACGCTAGGCAATGCACGGAAAGCAAGCAAGGAGTAACGGAATGCAAGGAAGGAAAGGGAAAGCAAGGGAAGGCAAGGGTAACGGAAGGAACGGCACGGCAAGGGGTAACAAGGCTAAGGCATGACAACAAACGGCTAGGAAATGCACGGCAAGGCAAGGAAAGGGTAACGCAAGGCGAGGCACTGTGAGGCTAGTCAAGGTTAATGCACGACAACGCAAGGCTAGGCAATGCACGACAATGCAAGGAAAGCTTAAAGCAAAGGAAGGCACGGTCAGGCGAGATAAGGCTAAGGCACGACAACGCAAGGCTAGGCAATGCACGGAAGGCAAGCAAAGAGTAACGGAATGAAAGGAAGGCAAGGGAAAGCAAGGAAAGGCATTGGTAACGGAACGATCTGCAGGGCAAGGGGAAACAAGGCTAAGGCACGACAACGCACGCTATGCAATGCACGGCAAGGCAAGGAAAGGGTAACGCATGGGAAAGCACGGTCAGGCGAGGGAAGGCTAAGGCACGACAACCCAAGGCTAGGCAATGCACGGAAGGCAAGCAAAGAGAAACGGCAGGTAAGGAAGGAAATGGAAAGCAAAGAAAGGCAAGTGTAACGGAAGGAACGGCACGGCAAGGGGAAACAAGGCTAAGGCACGACAAGGCACGGCTAGGCAATGCACGGCAAGGGAAGCAAAGGGTAACGAAAGGAAAGGCACGGTGAGGCTAGGCAAGGCTAATGCACGAAAACGCAAGGCTAGGCGATGCACGACAATGCAAGGAAAGCTTAAAGCAAAGGAAGGCAAGGTCAGGCGAGATAAGGCTAAGGCACGACAACGCAAGGCTAGGAAATTCAGGGAAGGCAAGCAAAGAGTAACGGAAGGTAAGGAAGGCAAGGGAAAGCAAGGAAAGGCAAGTGTAACGGAAGGAACGGCACGGCAAGGCGAAACAAGGCTAAGGCACGAAAACGCAAGGATAGGCAATGCACGGCATGGCAAGGAAAGGGTAACGCATGGGAAAGCACGGTCAGGCGATTCAAGGCTAAGTCATGACAACGCAAGGCTAGGCAATGCACGGAAAGCAAGCAAAGAGTAACGGAACGCAAGGAAGGCAAGGGAAAGCAAGGAAAGTCAAGTGTAACGGAAGGAACGGCACGGCAAGGGGAAACAAGGCTAAGGCACGACAACGCACGGCTAGGCAATGCACGGCAAGGCAAGGAGAGCTTAAAGCATAGGAAGGCAAGGTCAGTCGAAATAAGGCAAAGGCACGACAACGCAAGGCTAGGCAATACAGGGAAGACAAGCAAAGAGTAACGGAAGGTAAGCAAGGCAAGGAAAAGCAAGGAAAGTCAAGGGTAACGGAAGGAACGGCACGGCAAGGGGAAACAAGTCTAAGGCACGACACCGAACGCTAGGCAATGAACGGCAAGGCAAGGAAAGGGATATGCATGGGAAAGCACGGTCAGGCGAGGCAAGGCTAAGGCACGACAACGCAAGGCTAGGCAATGCACGGAAGGCAAGCAAAGAGTAACGGAAGGTAAGTAAGGCAAAGGAAAGCAAGGAAACGCAATGGTAACGGAAGGAACGGCACGGCAAGGGGAAACAAGGCTAAGGCACGACAACGCATGCTAGGCAATGCACGGCAAGGCAAGGAAAGGGTAACGCATGGGAAAGCACGGTCAGGCGAGGGAAAGCTAAGGCCTGACAACGCAAGGCTAGGCAATGCACGGAAGGCAAGCAAAGAGTAACGGAACGCAAGGAAGGCAAGGGAAAGCAAGGGAAGGCAAGGGTAACGGAAGGAACGGCACGGCAAGGGGTAACAAGGCTAAGGCACGACAACGCAGGGCTAGGCAATGCCCGGCAAGGCAAGCAAAGAGTAACGGAAGGAAAGGAAGGCAAGGCAAAGCCAGGCAAGGCAAGTGTAACAAAAGGCACGCAACGGCAAGGGGAAACAAGGCTAAGGCACGACAACACACGGCTAGGAAATGCACGGCAAGGCAAGGAAAGGGTAACGCAAGGCAAGGCACGGTGAGGCTAGGCAAGGCTAATGCACGACAACGCAAGGCTAGGCAATGCACGACAATGCAAGGAAAGCTTAAAGCAAAGGAAGGCACGGTCAGGCGAGATAAGGCTAAGGCACGACAACGGAAGGCTAGGCAATGCACGGAAGGCAAGCAAAGAGTAACGGAATGTAAGGAAGGCAAAGGAAAGCAAGGAAAGGCAATGGTAACGGAAGGAAGGGCACGGCAAGGGGAAACACGTCTAAGGCACGGCAACGCACGCTAGGCAATGCACGGCAAGGGAAGGAAAGGGTAACGCATGGGAAAGAACTGTCAGGGGAGGCAAGGCTAAGGCACGACAACGCAGGGCTAGGCAATGCACGGCAAGGCAAGGAAAGAGTAACGGAACGGAACGGAAGGCAAGGCAAAGCCAGGCAAGGCAAGTGTAACAAAAGGCACGCAACGGCACGGGGAAACAAGTCTAAGGCACGACAACGCACGGCTAGGAAATGCACGGCAAGGCAAGGAAAGTGTAACGCAAGGCAAGGCACGGTGAGGCTAGGCAAGGCTAATGCACGACAACACAAGGCTAGGCAATGCACGACAATGCAAGTAAAGCTTAAAGCAAAGGAAGGCACGGTCAGAAGAGATAAGGCTAAGGCACGACAACGCAAGGCTAGGCAATGCAGGGAAGGCAAGCAAAGAGTAACGGAAGGTAAGGAAGGCAAAGGAAAGCAAGGAAAGGCAATGGTAACGGAAGGAACGGCACGGCAAGGGGAAACAAGTCTAAGGCTCGACAACGCACGCTAGGCAATGCACGTCAAGGGAAGGAAAGGGAAACGCATGGGAAAGAACGGTCAGGGGAGGCAAGGCTAAGGCACGACAACGCAAGGCTTGGCAATGCACGGTAGACAAGCAAAGAGTAACAGAAGGTAAGGAAGGCAAGGGAAAGAAAAGAAAGGCAAGTGTAACGGAAGGAACGGCACGGCAAGGGGAAACAAGGCTAAGGCACGACAACGCACGCTAGGCAATGCACGGCAAGTCAAGGAAAGGGAAACGCATGGGAAAGCACGGTCAGGCGAGGCAAGGCTAAGGCATGACAACGCAAGGCTAGGCAATGCACGGAAAGCAAGCAAAGAGTAACGGAACGCAAGGAAGGCAAGGAAAAGCAAGGGAAGGCAAGGGAAACGGAAGGAACGGCACGGCAAGGGGTAAGAAGGCTAAGGCACGACAACGCAGGGCTAGGCAATGCACGGCAAGGCAAGGAAAGGAAAGGGTAACGCAGGGGAAGGCACGGTCAGGTGAGGGAAGGATAAGGCACGACAATGCAACGCTAGGCAATGCACGGAAAGCAAGCAAGGAGTAACGGAATGCAAGGAAGGAAAGGGAAAGCAAGGGAAGGCAAGGGTAACGGAAGGAACGGCACGGCAAGGTGTAACAAGGCTAAGGCATGACAACAAACGGCTAGGAAATGCACGGCAAGGCAAGGAAAGGGTAACGCAAGGCGAGGCACTGTGAGGCTAGTCAAGGTTAATGCACGACAACGCAAGGCTAGGCAATGCACGACAATGCAAGGAAAGCTTAAAGCAAAGGAAGGCACGGTCAGGCGAGATAAGGCTAAGGCACGACAACGCAAGGCTAGGCAATGCACGGAAGGCAAGCAAAGAGTAACGGAATGAAAGGAAGGCAAGGGAAAGCAAGGAAAGGCATTGGTAACGGAACGATCTGCACGGCAAGGGGAAACAAGGCTAAGGCACGACAACGCACGCTATGCAATGCACGGCAAGGCAAGGAAAGGGTAACGCATGGGAAAGCACGGTCAGGCGAGGGAAGGCTAAGGCACGACAACCCAAGGCTAGGCAATGCACGGAAGGCAAGCAAAGAGAAACGGAAGGTAAGGAAGGAAATGGAAAGCAAAGAAAGGCAAGTGTAACGGAAGGAACGGCACGGCAAGGGGAAACAAGGCTAAGGCACGACAAGGCACGGCTAGGCAATGCACGGCAAGGGAAGCAAAGGGTAACGAAAGGAAAGGCACGGTGAGGCTAGGCAAGGCTAATGCACGAAAACGCAAGGCTAGGCGATGCACGACAATGCAAGGAAAGCTTAAAGCAAAGGAAGGCAAGGTCAGGCGAGATAAGGCTAAGGCACGACAACGCAAGGCTAGGAAATTCAGGGAAGGCAAGCAAAGAGGAACGGAAGGTAAGGAAGGCAAGGGAAAGCAAGGAAAGGCAAGTGTAACGGAAGGAACGGCACGGCAAGGCGAAACAAGGCTAAGGCACGAAAACGCAAGGATAGGCAATGCACGGCATGGCAAGGAAAGGGTAACGCATGGGAAAGCACGGTCAGGCGATTCAAGGCTAAGTCATGACAACGCAAGGCTAGGCAATGCACGGAAAGCAAGCAAAGAGTAACGGAACGCAAGGAAGGCAAGGGAAAGCAAGGAAAGGCAAGTGTAACGGAAGGAACGGCACGGCAAGGGGAAACAAGGCTAAGGCACGACAACGCACGGCTAGGCAATGCACGGCAAGGCAAGGAGAGCTTAAAGCATAGGAAGGCAAGGTCAGTCGAAATAAGGCAAAGGCACGACAACGCAAGGCTAGGCAATACAGGGAAGACAAGCAAAGAGTAACGGAAGGTAAGCAAGGCAAGGAAAAGCAAGGAAAGTCAAGGGTAACGGAAGGAACGGCACGGCAAGGGGAAACAAGTCTAAGGCACGACACCGAACGCTAGGCAATGAACGGCAAGGCAAGGAAAGGGATACGCATGGGAAAGCACGGTCAGGCGAGGCAAGGCTAAGGCACGACAACGCAAGGCTAGGCAATGCACGGAAGGCAAGCAAAGAGTAACGGAAGGTAAGTAAGGCAAAGGAAAGCAAGGAAACGCAATGGTAACGGAAGGAACGGCACGGCAAGGGGAAACAAGGCTAAGGCACGACAACGCATGCTAGGCAATGCACGGCAAGGCAAGGAAAGGGTAACGCATGGGAAAGCACGGTCAGGCGAGGGAAAGCTAAGGCCTGACAACGCAAGGCTAGGCAATGCACGGAAGGCAAGCAAAGAGTAACGGAACGCAAGGAAGGCAAGGGAAAGCAAGGGAAGGCAAGGGTAACGGAAGGAACGGCACGGCAAGGGGTAACAAGGCTAAGGCACGACAACGCAGGGCTAGGCAATGCCCGGCAAGGCAAGCAAAGAGTAACGGAAGGAAAGGAAGGCAAGGCAAAGCCAGGCAAGGCAAGTGTAACAAAAGGCACGCAACGGCAAGGGGAAACAAGGCTAAGGCACGACAACACACGGCTAGGAAATGCACGGCAAGGCAAGGAAAGGGTAACGCAAGGCAAGGCACGGTGAGGCTAGGCAAGGTTAATGCACGACAACGCAAGGCTAGGCAATGCACGACAATGCAAGGAAAGCTTAAAGCAAAGGAAGGCACGGTCAGGCGAGATAAGGCTAAGGCACGACAACGGAAGGCTAGGCAATGCACGGAAGGCACGCAAAGAGTAACGGAAGGTAAGGAAGGCAAGGGAAAGCAAGGAAAGGCAATGGTAACGGAAGGAACGGCACGGCAAGGGGAAACAAGGCTAAGGCACGACAACGCACGCTAGGCAATGCACGGCAAGGCAAGGAAAGGGTCACGCATGGGAAAGCCCGGTCAGGCGAGGCAAGGCTAAGGCACGACAACCCAAGGCTAGGCAATACACGGAAGGCAAGCAAAGAGAAACGGAAGGTAAGGAAGGAAAGGGAAAGCAAAGAAAGGCAAGTGTAACGGAAGGAACGGCACGGCAAGGGGAAACAAGGCTAAGGCACGACAACGCACGGCTAGGCAATGCACGGCAAGGCAAGCAAAGGGTAACGCAAGGAAAGGCACGGTGAGGCTAGGCAAGGCTAATGCACAAAAACGCAAGGCTAGGCGATGCACGACAATGCAAGGAAAGCTTAAAGGAAAGGAAGGCAAGGTCAGGCGAGATAAGGCTAAGGCACGACAACGCAAGGCTAGGAAATTCAGGGAAGGCAAGCAAAGAGTAACGGAAGGTAAGCAAGGCAAGAAAAAGGAAGGAAAGGCCAGGGTAACGGAAGGAACGGCACGGCAAGGGGAAACAAGTCTAAGGCACGACACCGAACGCTAGGCAATGAACGGCAAGGCAAGGAAAGGGTAACGCATTTGAACGTACGGTCAGGCGAGGCAACGCTAAGGCACGACAACGCAAGGCTAGGCAATGCACGGAAGGCAAGCAAAGAGTAACGGAAGGTAAGAAAGGCAAGGGAAAGGAAGGAAAGGCAAGTGTAACGGAAGGAACGGCACGGCAAGGGGAAACAAGGCTAAGGCACGACAACGCACGGCTAGGCAATGCACGGCAAGGCAAGGAAAGGGTAACGCATGGGAAAGCACGGTCAGGCGATGCAAGGCTAAGGCATGACAACGCAAGGCTAGGCAATGCACGGAAAGCAAGCAAAGAGTAACGGAACGCAAGGAAGGCAAGGGAAAGCAAGGGAAGGCAAGGGTAACGGAAGGAACGGCACGGCAAGGGGTAACAAGGCTAAGGCACGGCAACGCAGGGCTAGGCAATGCACGGCAAGGCAAGGAAAGGGTAACGCAGGGGAAGGCACGGTCAGGTGAGGCAAGGATAAGGCACGACAATGCAAGGCTAGGCAATGCACGGCAAGGCAAGGAAAGAGTAACGGAAGGAAAGGAAGGCAAGTCAAAGCCAGGAAAGGCAAGTGTAACAAAAGGCACGCCACGGCAAGGGGAAACAAGGCTAAGGCACGACAACGCACGGCTAGGCAATGCACGGCAAGGCAAGGAAAGGGTAACGCAAGGCAAGGCACGTTGAGGCTAGGCAAGGCTAATGCACGACAACGCAAGGCTAGGCAATGCACGACAATGCAAGGAAAGCTTAAAGCAAAGGTAGGCACGGTCAGGCGAAATAAGGCTAAGGCACGACAACGCAAGGCTAGGCAATGCAGGGAAGGCAAGCAAAGAGTAACGGAAGGTAAGGAAGGCAAGGGAAAGCAAAGAAAGGCAAGTGTAACGGAAGGAACGGCACGGCAAGGGGAAACAAGGCTAAGGCACGACAACGCACGCTAGGCAATGCACGGCAAGGGAAGGAAAGGGTAACGCATGGGAAAGAACGGTCATGGGAGTCAAGGCTAAGGCACGACAACGCAAGGCTTGGCAATGCACGGAAGGCAAGCAAAGAGTAACGGAAGGTAAGGAAGGCAAGGGAAAGCAAAGAAAGGCAAGTGTAACGGAAGGAACGGCACGGCAAGGGGAAACAAGGCTAAGGCACGACAACGCACGCTAGGCAATGCACGGCAAGGCAAGGAAAGGGTAACGCATGGGAAAGCACGGTCAGGCGAGGCAAGGCTAAGGAAAGGCAACGCAAGGCTAGGCAATGCACGGTAAGCAAGCAAGGAGTAACGGAATGCAAGGAAGGAAAGGGAAAGCAAGGGAAGGCAAGGGTAAATTAAGGAACGGCACGGCAAGGGGTAACAAGGCTAAGGCACGACAACGCACGCTAGGCAATGCACGGCAAGGCAAGGAAAGAGTAACGCCAGGCAAGGTACGGTGAGGCTAGGCAATGTTAATGCACGACAACGCAAGGCTAGGCAATGCACGACAATGCAAGGAAAGCTTAAAGCAAAGGAAGGCACGGTCAGGCGAGCTAAGGCTAAGGCACGACAACGCAAGGCTAGGCAATGCACGGAAGGCAAGCAAAGAGTAACAGAAGGTAAGGAAGGCAAGGGAAAGCAAGGAAAGGCAATGGTAACGGAAGGAACGGCACGGCAAGGGGAAACAAGGCTAAGGCACGACAACGCACGCTAGGCAATGCACGGCAAGGCAAGGAAAGGGTAACGCATGGGAAAGCACGGTCAGGCGAGGCAAGGCTAAGGCACGACAACCCAAGGCTAGGCAATGCACGGAAGGCAAGCAAAGAGAAACAGAAGGTAAGGAAGGAAAGGGAAAGCAAAGAAAGGCAAGTGTAACGGAAGGAACGGCACGGCAAGGGGAAACAAGGCTAAGGCAGGACAACGCACGGCTAGGCAATGCACGGTAAGGCAAGCAAAGGGTAACGCAAGGAAAGGCACGGTGAGGCTAGGCAAGGCTAATGCACGAAAACGCAAGGCTAGGCGATGCACGACAATGCAAGGAAAGCTTAAAGGAAAGGAAGGCAAGGTCAGGCGAGATCATTCTAAGGCACGACAAAGCAAGGCTAGGAAATTCAGGGAAGGCAAGCAAAGAGTAACGGAAGGTAAGGAAGGCAAGGGAAAGCAAAGAAAGGCAAGTGTAACGGAAGGAACGGCACGGCAAGGGGAAACAAGGCTAAGGCACGACAACGCACGCTAGGCAATGCACGGCAAGGCAAGGAAAGGGTAACGCATGGGAAAGCACGGTCAGGCGAGGCAAGGCTAAGGAAAGGCAACGCAAGGCTAGGCAATGCACGGTAAGCAAGCAAGGAGTAACGGAATGCAAGGAAGGAAAGGGAAAGCAAGGGAAGGCAAGGGTAAATTAAGGAACGGCACGGCAAGGGGTAACAAGGCTAAGGCACGACAACGCACGCTAGGCAATGCACGGCAAGGCAAGGAAAGAGTAACGCAAGGCAAGGTACGGTGAGGCTAGGCAATGTTAATGCACGACAACGCAAGGCTAGGCAATGCACGACAATGCAAGGAAAGCTTAAAGCAAAGGAAGGCACGGTCAGGCGAGATAAGGCTAAGGCACGACAACGCAAGGCTAGGCAATGCAGGGAAGGGAAGCAAAGAAAGGCAAGTGTAACGGAAGGAACGGCACGGCAAGGGGACACAAGGCTAAGGCACGACAACGCACGCTAGGCAATGCACGGCAAGGCAAGGAAAGGGTAACGCATGGGAAAGCACGGTCAGGCGAGGCAAGCCTAAGGCATGACAACGCAAGGCTAGGCAATGCACGGAAAGCAAGTAAAGCTTAAAGCAAAGGAAGGCACGGTCAGAAGAGATAAGGCTAAGGCACGACAACGCAAGGCTAGGCAATGCAGGGAAGGGAAGGAAAGAGTAACGGAAGGTAAGGAAGGCAAAGGAAAGCAAGGAAAGGCAATGGTAACGGAAGGAAGGGCACGGCAAGGGGAAACAAGTCTAAGGCACGGCAACGCACGCTAGGCAATGCACGGCAAGGGAAGGAAAGGTTAACGCATGGGAAAGAACTGTCAGGGGAGGCAAGGCTAAGGCACGACAACGCAGGGCTAGGCAATGCACGGCAAGGCAAGGAAAGAGTAACGGAACGGAACGGAAGGCAAGGCAAAGCCAGGCAAGGCAAGTGTAACAAAAGGCACGCAACGGCACGGGGAAACAAGGCTAAGGCACGACAACACACGGCTAGGAAATGCACGGCAAGGCAAGGAAAGGGTAACGCAAGGCAAGGCACGGTGAGGCTAGGCAAGGCTAATGCACGACAACACAAGGCTAGGCAATGCACGACAATGCAAGTAAAGCTTAAAGCAAAGGAAGGCACGGTCAGAAGAGATAAGGCTAAGGCACGACAACGCAAGGCTAGGCAATGCAGGGAAGGCAAGCAAAGAGTAACGGAAGGTAAGGAAGGGAAAGGAAAGCAAGGAAAGGCAATGGTAACGGAAGGAACGGCACGGCAAGGGGAAACAAGTCTAAGGCTCGACAACGCACGCTACGCAATGCACGGCAAGGGAAGGAAAGGGTAACGCATGGGAAAGAACGGTCAGGGGAGGCAAGGCTAAGGCACGACAACGCAAGGCTTGGCAATGCACGGAAGGCAAGCAAAGAGTAACGGAAGGTAAGGAAGGCAAGGGAAAGAAAAGAAAGGCAAGTGTAACGGAAGGAACGGCACGGCAATGGGAAACAAGGCTAAGGCACGACAACGCACGCTAGGCAATGCACGGCAAGGCAAGGAAAGGGAAACGCATGGGCAAGCACGGTCAGGCGAGGCAAGGCTAAGGCATGACAACGCAAGGCTAGGCAATGCACGGAAAGCAAGCAAAGAGTAACGGAACGCAAGGAAGGCAAGGGAAAGCAAGGGAAGGCAAGGGTAACGGAAGGAACGGCACGGCAAGGGGTAAGAAGGCTAAGGCACGACAACGCAGGGCTAGGCAATGCACGGCAAGACAAGGAAAGGAAAGGGTAACGCAGGGGAAGGCAGGGTCAGGTGAGGCAAGGATAAGGCACGACAATGCAACGCTAGGCAATGCACGGCAAGGCAAGGAAAGAGTAACGGAAGGAAAGGAAGGCAAGGCAAAGCCAGGCAAGTCAAGTGTAACAAAAGGCACGCCACGGCAAGGGGAATCAAGGCTAAGGCACGACAACGCACGGCTAGGCAATGCACGGCAAGGCAAGGAAAGGGTAACGCAAGGCAAGGCACGGTGAGGCTAGGCAAGGCTAATGCACGACAACGCAAGGCTAGGCAATGCCCGACAATGCAAGGAAAGCTTAAAGCAAAGGAAGGCACGGTCAGGCGAGATAAGGCTAAGGCACGACAACGCAAGGCTAGGCAATGCACGGAAGGCAAGCAAAGAGTAACGGAAGGTAAGGAAGGCAAGGGAAAGCAAAGAAAGGCAAGTGTAACGGAAGGAACGGCACGGCAAGGGGAAACAAGGCTAAGGCACGACAACGCACGCTAGGCAATGCACGGCAAGGCAAGGAAAGGGTAACGCATGGGAAAGCACGGTCAGGCAAGGCAAGCCTAAGGCATGACAACGCAAGGCTAGGCAATGCACGGAAAGCAAGCAAAGAGTAACGGAACGCAAGGAAGGCAAGGGAAAGCAAGGGAAGGCAAGGGTAACGGAAGGAACGGCACGGCAAGGAGTAACAAGGCTAAGGCACGACAACGCAGGGCTAGGCAATGCACGGCAAGGCAACGAAAGAGTAACGGAAGGAAAGGAAGGCAAGGCAAAGCCAGGCAAGGCAAGTGTAACAAAAGGCACGCAACGGGAAGGGGAAAGAAGGCTAAGGCACGAAAACACACGGCTAGGAAATGCACGGCAAGGCAAGGAAAGGGTAACGCAAGGCAAGGCACGGTGAGGCTAGGCAAGGCTAATGCACGACAACGCAAGGCTAGGCAATGCACGACAATGCAAGTAAAGCTTAAAGCAAAGGAAGGCACGGTCAGGCGAGATAAGGCTAAGGCACGACAACGCAAGGCTATGCAATGCAGGGAAGGCAAGCAAAGAGTAACGCATGGGAAAGCACGGTCAGGGGAGGCAAGGCAAAGGCAAGACAACGCAAGGCTTGGCAATGCACGGAAGGCAAGCAAAGAGTAACGGAATGGAAGGAAGGCAAGGGAAAGCAAAGAAAGGCAAGTGTAACGGAAGGAACGGCACGGCAAGGGGAAACAAGGCTAAGGCACGACAACGCACGCTAGGCAATGCACGGCAAGGCAAGGAAAGGGTAACGCATGGGAAAGCACGGTCAGGCGATTCAAGGCTAAGTCATGACAACGCAAGGCTAGGCAATGCACGCAAAGCAAGCAAAGAGTAACGGAACGCAAGGAAGGCAAGGGAAAGCAAGGAAAGGCAAGTGTAACGGAAGGAACGGCACGGCAAGGGGAAACAAGGCTAAGGCACGACAACGCACGGCTAGGCAATGCACGGCAAGGCAAGGAAAGCTTAAAGCATAGGAAGGCAAGGTCAGTCGAAATAAGGCAAAGGCACGACAACGCAAGGCTAGGCAATTCAGGGAAGACAAGCAAAGAGTAACGGAAGGTAAGCAAGGCAAGGAAAAGCAAGGAAAGTCAAGGGTAACGGAAGGAACGGCACGGCAAGGGGAAACAAGTCTAAGGCATGACACCGAACGCTAGGCAATGAACGGCAAGGCAAGGAAAGGGATACGCATGGGAAAGCACGGTCAGGCGGGGCAAGGCTAAGGCACGACAACGCAAGGCTAGGCAATGCACGGAAGGCAAGCAAAGAGTAACGGAAGGTAAGGAAGGCAAAGGAAAGCAAGGAAACGCAATGGTAACGGAAGGAACGGCACGGCAAGGGGAAACAAGGCTAAGGCACGACAACGCATGCTAGGCAATGCACGGCAAGGCAAGGAAAGGGTAACGCATGGGAAAGCATGGTCAGGCGAGGGAAAGCTAAGGCCTGACAACGCAAGGCTAGGCAATGCACGGAAGGCAAGCAAAGAGTAACGGAACGCAAGGAAGGCAAGGGAAAGCAAGGGAAGGCAAGGGTAACGGAAGGAACGGCACGGCAAGGGGTAACAAGGCTAAGGCACGACAACGCAGGGCTAGGCAATGCCCGGCAAGGCAAGCAAAGAGTAACGGAAGGAAAGGAAGGCAAGGCAAAGCCAGGCAAGGCAAGTGTAACAAAAGGCACGCAACGGCAAGGGGAAACAAGGCTAAGGCACGACAACACACGGCTAGGAAATGCACGGCAAGGCAAGGAAAGGGTAACGCAAGGCAAGGCACGGTGAGGCTAGGCAAGGTTAATGCACGACAACGCAAGGCTAGGCAATGCACGACAATGCAAGGAAAGCTTAAAGCAAAGGAAGGCACGGTCAGGCGAGATAAGGCTAAGGCACGACAACGGAAGGCTAGGCAATGCACGGAAGGCAAGCAAAGAGTAACGGAAGGTAAGGAAGGCAAGGGAAAGCAAGGAAAGGCAATGGTAACGGAAGGAACGGCACGGCAAGGGGAAACAAGTCTAAGGCACGACAACGCACGCTAGGCAATGCACGGCAAGGCAAGGAAAGGGTCACGCATGGGAAAGCCCGGTCAGGCGAGGCAAGGCTAAGGCACGACAACCCAAGGCTAGGCAATGCACGGAAGGCAAGCAAAGAGAAACGGAAGGTAAGGAAGGAAAGGGAAAGCAAAGAAAGGCAAGTGTAACGGAAGGAACGGCACGGCAAGGGGAAACAAGGCTAAGGCACGACAACGCACGGCTAGGCAATGCACGGCAAGGCAAGCAAAGGGTAACGCAAGGAAAGGCACGGTGAGGCTAGGCAAGGCTAATGCAGAAAAACGCAAGGCTAGGCGATGCACGACAATGCAAGGAAAGCTTAAAGGAAAGGAAGGCAAGGTCAGGCGAGATAAGGCTAAGGCACGACAACGCAAGGCTAGGAAATTCAGGGAAGGCAAGCAAAGAGTAACGGAAGGTAAGCAAGGCAAGAAAAAGGAAGGAGGGGAAACAAGGCTAAGGCACGACAACGCACGGCTAGGCAATGCACGGCAAGGCAAGGAAAGGGTAACGCATGGGAAAGCACGGTCAGGCGAGGCAAGGCTATGGCACGACAACACACGGCTAGGCAATGCACGGCAGGCAAGCAAAGAGTAACGGAACGCAAGGAAGGCAAGGGAAAGCAAGGAAAGGCAAGTGTAACGGAAGGAACGGCACGGCAAGGGGAAACAAGGCTAAGGCACGACAACGCACGCTAGGCAATGCACGGCAAGGCAAGGAAAGGGAAACGCATGGGCAAGCACGGTCAGGCGCGGCAAGGCTAAGGCATGACAACGCAAGGCTAGGCAATGCACGGAAAGCAAGCAAAGAGTAACGGAACGAAAGGAAGGCAAGGGAAAGCAAGGGAATGCAAGGGAAACGGAAGGAACGGCACGGCAAGGGGTAAGAAGGCTAAGGCACGACAACGCAGGGCTAGGCAATGCACGGCAAGGCAAGGAAAGGAAAGGGTAACGCAGGGGAAGGCAGGGTCAGGTGAGGCAAGGATAAGGCACGACAATGCAACGCTAGGCAATGCACGGCAAGGCAAGGAAAGAGTAACGGAAGGAAAGGAAGGCAAGGCAAAGCCAGGCAAGGCAAGTGTAACAAAAGGCACGCCACGGTAAGGGGAATCAAGGCTAAGGCACGACAACGCACGGCTAGGCAATGCACGGCAAGGCAAGGAAAGGGTAACGCAAGGCAAGGCACGGTGAGGCTAGGCAAGGCTAATGCACGACAACGCAAGGCTAGGCAATGCACGACAATGCAAGGAAAGCTTAAAGCAAAGGAAGGCACGGTCAGGCGAGATAAGGCTAAGGCACGACAACGCAAGGCTAGGCAATGCACGGAAGGCAAGCAAAGAGTAACGGAAGGTAAGGAAGGCAAGGGAAAGCAAAGAAAGGCAAGTGTAACGGAAGGAACGGCACGGCAAGGGGAAACAAGGCTAAGGCACGACAACGCACGCTAGGCAATGCACGGCAAGGCAAGGAAAGGGTAACGCATGGGCAAGCACGGTCAGGCAAGGCAAGCCTAAGGCATGACAACGCAAGGCTAGGCAATGCACGGAAAGCAAGCAAAGAGTAACGGAACGCAAGGAAGGCAAGGGAAAGCAAGGGAAGGCAAGGGTAAAGGAAGGAACGGCACGGCAAGGAGTAACAAGGCTAAGGCACGACAACGCAGGGCTAGGCAATGCACGGCAAGGCAACGAAAGAGTAACGAAAGGAAAGGAAGGCAAGGCAAAGCCAGGCAAGGCAAGTGTAACAAAAGGCACGCAACGGGAAGGGGAAAGAAGGCTAAGGCACGAAAACACACGGCTAGGAAATGCACGGCAAGGCAAGGAAAGGGTAACGCAAGGCAAGGCACGGTGAGGCTAGGCAAGGCTAATGCACGACAACGCAAGGCTAGGCAATGCACGACAATGCAAGTAAAGCTTAAAGCAAAGGAAGGCACGGTCAGGCGAGATAAGGCTAAGGCACGACAACGCAAGGCTATGCAATGCAGGGAAGGCAAGCAAAGAGTAACGCATGGGAAAGCACGGTCAGGGGAGGCAAGGCAAAGGCAAGACAACGCAAGGCTTGGCAATGCACGGAAGGCAAGCAAAGAGTAACGGAATGGAAGGAAGGCAAGGGAAAGCAAAGAAAGGCAAGTGTAACGGAAGGAACGGCACGGCAAGGGGAAACAAGGCTAAGGCACGACAACGCACGCTAGGCAATGCACGGCAAGGCAAGGAAAGGGTAACTCATGGGAAAGCACGGTCAGGCGAGGCAAGGCTAAGGAAAGCCAACGCAAGGCTAGGCAATGCACGGAAAGCAAGCAAGGAGTAACGGAAAGCAAGGAAGGAAAGGGAAAGCAAGGGAAGGCAAGGGTAACGGAAGGAAAGGCACGGTAAGGGGTAACAAGGCTAAGGCATGACAACACACGGCTAGGAAATGCACGGCAAGGCAAGGAAAGGGTAACGCAAGGCAAGGCACTGTGAGGCTAGTCAAGGTTAATGCACGACAACGCAAGGCTAGGCAATGCACGACAATGCAAGGAAAGCTTAAAGCAAAGGAAGGCACGGTCAGGCGAGATAAGGCTAAGGAACGACAACGCAAGGCTAGGCAATGCACGGAAGGCAAGCAAAGAGTAACGGAATGTAAGGAAGGCAAGGGAAAGCAAGGAAAGGCAATGGTAACGGAACGATCGGCACGGCAAGGGGAAACAAGGCTAAGGCACGACAACGCACGCTATGCAATGCACGGCAAGGCAAGGAAAGGGTAACGCATGGGAAAGCACGGTCAGGCGAGGCAAGGCTAACGCACGACAACCCAAGGCAAGGCAATGCACGGAAGGCAAGCAAAGAGAAACGGAAGGTAAGGAAGGAAATGGAAAGCAAAGAAAGGCAAGTGTAACGGAAGGAACGACACGGCAAGGGGAAACAAGGCTAAGGCACGACAAGGCACGGCTAGGCAATGCACGGCAAGGGAAGCAAAGGGTAACGCAAGGAAAGGCACGGTGAGGCTAGGCAAGGCTAATGCACGAAAACGCAAGGCTAGGCGATGCACGACAATGCAAGGAAAGCGTAAAGCAAAGGAAGGCAAGGTCAGGCGAGATAAGGCTAAGGCACGACAACGCAAGGCTAGGAAATTCAGGGAAGGCAAGCAAAGAGTAACGGAATGTAAGGAAGGCAAGGGAAAGCAAGGAAAGGCAAGTGTAACGGAAGGAACGGCACGGCAAGGCGAAACAAGGCTAAGGCACGAAAACGCAAGGCTAGGCAATGCACGGCAAGGCAAGGAAAGGGTAACGCATGGGAAAGCACGGTCAGGCGATTCAAGGCTAAGGCATGACAACGCAAGGCTAGGCAATGCACGGAAAGCAAGCAAAGAGTAACGGAATCCAAGGAAGGCAAGGGAAAGCAAGGAAAGGCAAGTGTAACGGAAGGAACGGCACGGCAAGGGGAAACAAGGCTAAGGCACGACAACGCACGGCTAGGCAATGCACGGCAAGGCAAGGAAAGCTTAAAGCATAGGAAGGCAAGGTCAGGCGAGATAAGGCAAAGGCACGACAACGCAAGGCTAGGCAATTCAGGGAAGACAAGCAAAGAGTAACGGAAGGTAAGCAAGGCAAGGAAAAGTAAGGAAAGTCAAGGGTAACGGAAGGAACGGCACGGCAAGGGGAAACAAGTCTAAGGCACGACACCGAACGCTAGGCAATGAACGGCAAGGCAAGGAAAGGGATACGCATGGGAAAGCACGGTCAGGCGAGGCAAGGCTAAGGCACGACAACGCAAGGCTAGGCAATGCACGGAAGGCAAGCAAAGAGTAACGGAAGGTAAGGAAGGCAAAGGAAAGCAAGGAAAGGCAATGGTAACGGAAGGAACGGCACGGCAAGGGGAAACAAGTCTAAGGCACGACAACGCACGCTAGGCAATGCACGGCAAGGGAAGGAAAGGGTAACGCATGGGAAAGAACGGTCAGGGGAGGCAAGGCTAAGGCACGACAACGCAAGGCTTGGCAATGCACGGAAGGCAAGCAAAGAGTAACGGAAGGTAAGGAAGGCAAGGGAAAGCAAAGAAAGGCAAGTGTAACGGAAGGAACGGCACGGCAAGGGGAAACAAGGCTAAGGCACGACAACGCACGCTAGGCAATGCACGGCAAGGCAAGGAAAGGGTAACGCATGGGAAAGCACGGTCAGGCGAGGCAAGGCTAAGGAAAGGCAACGCAAGGCTAGGCAATGCACGGTAAGCAAGCAAGGAGTGACGGAATGCAAGGAAGGAAAGGGAAAGCAAGGGAAGGCAAGGGTAACGGAAGGAACGGCACGGCAAGGGGTAAGAAGGCTAAGGCACGACAACGCAGGGCTAGGCAATGCACGGCAAGGCAAGGAAAGGGTAACACAGGGGAAGGCACGGTCAGGTGAGGCAAGGATAAGGCACGAAAATGCAAGGCTAGGCAATGCACGGGAAGGCAAGGAAAGAGTAACGGAAGGAAAGGAAGGCAAGGCAAAGCCAGGCAAGGCAAGTGTAACAAAAGGCACGCCACGGCAAGGGGAATCAAGGCTAAGGCACGACAACGCACGGCTAGGCAATGCACGGCAAGGCAAGGAAAGGGTAACGCAAGGCAAGGCACGGTGAGGCTAGGCAAGGCTAATGCACGACAACGCAAGGAAAGCTTAAAGCAAAGGAAGGCACGGTCAGGCGAGATAAGGCTAAGGCACGACAACGCAAGGCTAGGCAATGCACGGAAGGCAAGCAAAGAGTAACGGAAGGTAAGGAAGGCAAGGGAAAGCAAAGAAAGGCAAGTGTAACGGAAGGAACGGCACGGCAAGGGGAAACAAGGCTAAGGCACGACAACGCACGCTAGGCAATGCACGGCAAGGGAAGGAAAGGGTAACGCATGGGAAAGAACGGTCAGGGGAGGCAAGGCTAAGGCACGACAACGCAAGGCTTGGCAATGCACGGAAGGCAAGCAAAGAGTAACGGAAGGTAAGGAAGGCAAGGGAAAGCAAAGAAAGGCAAGTGTAACGGAAGGAACGGCACGGCAAGGGGAAACAAGGCTAAGGCACGACAACGCACGCTAGGCAATGCACGGCAAGGCAAGGAAAGGGTAACGCATGGGAAAGCACGGTCAGGCGAGGCAAGGCTAAGGAAAGCCAACGCAAGGCTAGGCAATGCACGGTAAGCAAGCAAGGAGTAACGGAATGCAAGGAAGGAAAGGGAAAGAAAGGGAAGGCAAGGGTAACGGAAGGAACGGCACGGCAAGGGGTAAGAAGGCTAAGGCACGACAACGCAGGGCTAGGCAATGCACGGCAAGGCAAGGAAAGGGTAACGCAGGGGAAGGCACGGTCAGGTGAGGCAAGGATAAGGCACGACAATGCAAGGCTAGGCAATGCACGGCAAGGCAAGGAAAGAGTAACGGAAGGAAAGGAAGGCAAGGCAAAGCCAGGCAAGGCAAGTGTAACAAAAGGCACGCCACGGCAAGGGGAATCAAGGCTAAGGCACGACAAGGCACGGCTAGGCAATGCACGGCAAGGCAAGGATAGGGTAACGCAAGGCAAGGCACGGTGAGGCTAGGCAAGGCTAATGCACGACAACGCAAGGCTAGGCAATGCACGACAATGCAAGGAAAGCTTAAAGCAAAGGAAGGCACGGTCAGGCGAGATAAGGCTAAGGCACGACAACGCAAGGCTAGGCAATGCACGGAAGGCAAGCAAAGAGTAACGGAAGGTAAGGAAGGCAAGGGAAAGCAAAGAAAGGCAAGTGTAACGGAAGGAAAGGCACGGCAAGGGGAAACAAGGCTAAGGCACGACAACGCACGCTAGGCAATGCACGGCAAGGCAAGGAAAGGGTAACGCATGGGAAAGCACGGTCAGGCGAGGCAAGGCTAAGGAAAGGCAACGCAAGGCTAGGCAATGCACGGTAAACAAGCAAGGAGTAACGGAATGCAAGGAAGGAAAGGGAAAGCAAGGGAAGGCAAGGGTAAAGGAAGGAACGGCACGCCAAGGGGTAACAAGGCTAAGGCACGACAACGCAGGTCTAGGCAATGCACGGCAAGGCAAGGAAAGAGTAACGGAACGGAACGGAAGGCAAGGCAAAGCCAGGCAAGGCAAGTGTAACAAAAGGCACGCAACGGCAAGGGGAAACAAGGCCAAGGCACGACAACACACGGCTAGGAAATGCACGGCAAGGCAAGGAAAGGGTAACGCAAGGCAAGGCACGGTGAGGCTAAGCAAGGCTAATGCACGACAACGCAAGGCTAGGCAATGCACGACAATGCAAGTAAAGCTTAAAGGAAAGGAAGGCACGGTCAGAAGAGATAAGGCTAAGGCACGACAACGCAAGGCTAGGCAATGCAGGGAAGGCAAGCAAAGAGTAACGGAAGGTAAGGAAGGCAAGGGAAAGCAAAGAAAGGCAAGTGTAACGGAAGGAACGGCACGGCAAGGGGAAACAAGGCTAAGGCACGACAACGCACGCTAGGCAATGCACGGCAAGGGAAGGAAAGGGTAACGCATGGGAAAGAACGGTCATGGGAGTCAAGGCTAAGGCACGACAACGCAAGGCTTGGCAATGCACGGAAGGCAAGCAAAGAGTAACGGAAGGTAAGGAAGGCAAGGGAAAGCAAAGAAAGGCAAGTGTAACGGAAGGAACGGCACGGCAAGGGGAAACAAGGCTAAGGCACGACAACGCACGCTAGGCAATGCACGGCAAGGCAAGGAAAGGGTAACGCATGGGAAAGCACGGTCAGGCGAGGCAAGGCTAAGGAAAGGCAACGCAAGGCTAGGCAATGCACGGTAAGCAAGCAAGGAGTAACAGAAGGTAAGAAAGGCAAGGGAAAGCAAGGAAAGGCAATGGTAACGGAAGGAACGGCACGGCAAGGGGAAACAAGGCTAAGGCACGACAACGCACGCTAGGCAATGCACGGCAAGGCAAGGAAAGGGTAACGCATGGGAAAGCACGGTCAGGCGAGGCAAGGCTAAGGCACGACAACCCAAGGCTAGGCAATGCACGGAAGGCAAGCAAAGAGAAACAGAAGGTAAGGAAGGAAAGGGAAAGCAAAGAAAGGCAAGTGTAACGGAAGGAACGGCACGGCAAGGGGAAACAAGGCTAAGGCAGGACAACGCACGGCTAGGCAATGCACGGTAAGGCAAGCAAAGGGTAACGCAAGGAAAGGCACGGTGAGGCTAGGCAAGGCTAATGCACGAAAACGCAAGGCTAGGCGATGCACGACAATGCAAGGAAAGCTTAAAGCAAAGGAAGGCAAGGTCAGGCGAGATCATTCTAAGGCACGACAACGCAAGGCTAGGAAATTCAGGGAAGGCAAGCAAAGAGTAACGGAAGGTAAGCAAGGCAAGGAAAAGGAAGGAAAGGCCAGGGTAACGGAAGGAACGGCACGGCAAGGGGAAACAAGTCTAAGGCACGACACCGAACGCTAGGCAATGAACGGCAAGGCAAGGAAAGGGTAACGCATTTGAAAGCACGGTCAGGCGAGGCAACGCTAAGGCACGACAACGCAAGGCTAGGCAATGCACGGAAGGCAAGCAAAGAGTAACGGAAGGTAAGGAAGGCAAGGGAAAGGAAGGAAGGCAAGTGTAATGGAAGGAACGGCACGGCAAGGGGTTACAAGGCTAAGGCACGGCAACGCAGGGCTAGGCAATGCACGGCAAGGCAAGGAAAGGGTAACGCAGGGGAAGGCACGGTCAGGTGAGGCAAGGATAAGGCACGACAGTGCAAGGCTAGGCAATGCACGGCAAGGCAAGGAAAGAGTAACGGAAGGAAAGGAAGGCAAGTCAAAGCCAGGAAAGGCAAGTGTAACAAAAGGCACGCCACGGCAAGGGGAAACAAGGCTAAGGCACGACAACGCACGGCTAGGCAATGCACGGCAAGGCAAGGAAAGGGTAACGCAAGGCAAGGCAGGGTGAGACTAGGCAAGGCTAATGCACGACAACGCAAGGCTAGGCAATGCACGGCAATTGAAGGAAAGCTTAAAGCAAAGGAAGGCACGGTCAGGCGAGATAAGGCTAAGGCACGACAACGCAAGGCTAGGCAATGCAGGGAAGGGAAGCAAAGAGTAACGGAAGGTAAGCAAGGCAAGGAAAAGCAAGGAAAGGCAATGGTAACGGAAGGAACTGCACGGCAAGGGGAAACAAGGCTAAGGCACGGCAACGCAGGCTGGGCAATGCACGGCAAGGCAAGGAAAGGGTAACGCATGGGAAAGCACGTTCAGGCGAGGCAAGGCTAAGGCACGACAACGCAAGGCTAGGGAATGCACGGAAGGCAAGCAAAGAGTAACGGAAGGTAAGGAAGGCAAGGCAAAGCAAAGAAAGGCAAGTGTAACGGAAGGAACTGCACGGCAAGGGGAAACAAGGCTAAGGCACGACAACGCACGCTAGGCAATGCACGGCAAGGCAAGGAAAGGGTAACGCATGGGAAAGCACGGTCAGGCGAGGCAAGCCTAAGGCATGACAACGCAAGGCTAGGCAATGCACGGAAAGCAAGTAAAGCTTAAAGCAAAGGAAGGCACGGTCAGAAGAGATAAGGCTAAGGAAAGCCAACGCAAGGCTAGGCAATGCACGGTAAGCAAGCAAGGAGTAACGGAATGCAAGGAAGGAAAGGGAAAGCAAGGGAAGGCAAGGGTAACGGAAGGAACGGCACGGCAAGGGGAAACAACGCTAAGGCACGACAACGCACGCTAGGCAATGCACGGCAAGTAAAGTAAAGGGTAACGCATGGGAAAGCACGGTCAGGCGAGGCAAGGCTAAGGCACGACAACGCAAGGCTAGGCAATGCACGGAAGGCAAGCAAAGAGTAACGGAAGGTAAGGAAGGCAAGGGAAAGCAAGGAAAGGCAAGGGTAACGGAAGGAAAGGCACGGCAAGGGGAAACAAGGCTAAGGCACGACAACGCACGCTAGGCAATGCACGGCAAGGCTAGGAAAGGGAAACGCATGGGCAAGCACGGTCAGGCGAGGCAAGGCTAAGGCATGACAACGCAAGGCTACGCAATGCACGGAAAGCAAGCAAAGAGTAACGGAACGCAAGGAAGGCAAGGGAAAGCAAGGGAAGGCAAGGGAAACGGAAGGAACGGCACGGCAAGGGGTAAGAAGGCTAAGGCACGACAACGCAGGGCTAGGCAATGCACGGCAAGGCAAGGAAAGGAAAGGGTAACGCAGGGGAAGGCAGGGTCAGGTGAGGCAAGGATAAGGCACGACAATGCAACGCTAGGCAATGCACGGCAAGGCAAGGAAAGAGTAACGGAAGGAAAGGAAGGCAAGGGAAAGCAAGGGAAGGCAAGGGTAACGGAAGGAACGGCACGGCAAGGAGTAACAAGGCTAAGGCACGACAACGCAGGGCTAGGCAATGCACGGCAAGGCAACGAAAGAGTAACGGAAGGAAAGGAAGGCAAGGCAAAGCCAGGCAAGGCAAGTGTAACAAAAGGCACGCAACGGGAAGGGGAAAGAAGGCTAAGGCACGACAACACACGGCTAGGAAATGCACGGCAAGGCAAGGAAAGGGTAACGCAAGGCAAGGCACGGTGAGGCTAGGCAAGGCTAATGCACGACAACGCAAGGCTAGGCAATGCACGACAATGCAAGTAAAGCTTAAAGCAAAGGAAGGCACGGTCAGGCGAGATAAGGCTAAGGCACGACAACGCAAGGCTATGCAATGCAGGGAAGGCAAGCAAAGAGTAACGCATGGGAAAGCACGGTCAGGGGAGGCAAGGAAAAGGCAAGACAACGCAAGGCTTGGCAATGCACGGAAGGCAAGCAAGGAGGAAGGCAAGGGAAAGCAAAGAAAGGCAAGTGTAACGGAAGGAACGGCACGGCAAGGGGAAACAAGGCTAAGGCACGACAACGCACGCTAGGCAATGCACGGCAAGGCAAGGAAAGGGTAACGCATGGGAAAGCACGGTCAGGCGATTCAAGGCTAAGTCACGACAACGCAAGGCTAGGCAATGCACGGAAAGCAAGCAAAGAGTAACGGAACGCAAGGAAGGCAAGGGAAAGCAAGGAAAGGCAAGTGTAACGGAAGGAACGGCACGGCAAGGGGAAACAAGGCTAAGGCACGACAACGCACGGCTAGGCAATGCACGGCAAGGCAAGGAAAGCTTAAAGCATAGGAAGGCAAGGTCAGTCGAAATAAGGCAAAGGCACGACAACGCAAGGCTAGGCAATTCAGGGAAGACAAGCAAAGAGTAACGGAAGGTAAGCAAGGCAAGGAAAAGCAAGGAAAGTCAAGGGTAACGGAAGGAACGGCACGGCAAGGGGAAACAAGTCTAAGGCACGACACCGAACGCTAGGCAATGAACGGCAAGGCAAGGAAAGGGATACGCATGGGAAACCACGGTCAGGCGAGGCAAGGATAAGGCACGACAACGCAAGGCTAGGCAATGCACGGAAGGCAAGCAAAGAGTAACGGAAGGTAAGGAAGGCAAAGGAAAGCAAGGAAACGCAATGGTAACGGAAGGAACGGCACGGCAAGGGGAAACAAGGCTAAGGCACGACAACGCATTCTAGGCAATGCACGGCAAGGCAAGGAAAGGGTAACGCATGGGAAAGCACGGTCAGGCGAGGGAAAGCTAAGGCCTGACAACGCAAGGCTAGGCAATGCACGGAAGGCAAGCAAAGAGTAACGGAACGCAAGGAAGGCAAGGGAAAGCAAGGGAAGGCAAGGGTAACGGAAGGAACGGCACGGCAAGGGGTAACAAGGCTAAGGCACGACAACGCAGGGCTAGGCAATGCCCGGCAAGGCAAGCAAAGAGTAACGGAAGGAAAGGAAGGCAAGGCAAAGCCAGGCAAGGCAAGTGTAACAAAAGGCACGCAACGGCAAGGGGAAACAAGGCTAAGGCACGACAGCACACGGCTAGGAAATGCACGGCAAGGCAAGGAAAGGGTAACGCAAGGCAAGGCACGGTGAGGCTAGGCAAGGTTAATGCACGACAACGCAAGGCTAGGCAATGCACGACAATGCAAGGAAAGCTTAAAGCAAAGGAAGGCACGGTCAAGCGAGATAAGGCTAAGGCACGACAACGGAGGGCTAGGCAATGCACGGAAGGCAAGCAAAGAGTAACGGAAGGTAAGGAAGGCAAGGGAAAGCAAGGAAACGCAATGGTAACGGGAGGAACGGCACGGCAAGGGGAAACAAGGCTAAGGCACGACAACGCACGCTAGGCAATGCACGGCAAGGCAAGGAAAGGGTCACGCATGGGAAAGCCCGGTCAGGCGAGGCAAGGCTAAGGCACGACAACCCAAGGCTAGGCAATGCACGGAAGGCAAGCAAAGAGAAACGGAAGGTAAGGAAGGAAAGGGAAAGCAAAGAAAGGCAAGTGTAACGGAAGGAACGGCACGGCAAGGGGAAACAAGGCTAAGGCACGACAACGCACGGCTAGGCAATGCACGGCAAGGCAAGCAAAGGGTAACGCAAGGAAAGGCACGGTGAGGCTAGGCAAGGCTAATGCACAAAAACGCAAGGCTAGGCGATGCACGACAATGCAAGGAAAGCTTAAAGGAAAGGAAGGCAAGGTCAGGCGAGATAAGGCTAAGGCACGACAACGCAAGGCTAGGCAATGCAGGGAAGGGAAGCGAAGAGTAACGGAAGGTAAGCAAGGCAAGGAAAAGGAAGGAAAGGCCAGGGTAACGGAAGGAACGGCACGGCAAGGGGAAACAAGTCTAAGGCACGACACCGAACGCTAGGCAATGAACGGCAAGGCGAGGAAAGGGTAACGCATTTGAAAGCACTGTCAGGCGAGGCAACGCTAAGGCACGACAACGCAAGGCTAGGCAATGCACGAAAGGCAAGCAAAGAGTAACGGAAGGTAAGGAAGGCAAGGGAAAGCAGGGAAAGGCAAGTGTAACGGAAGGAACGGCACGGCAAGGGGAAACAAGGCTAAGGCACGACAACGCACGCTAGGCAATGC
This sequence comes from Macrotis lagotis, assembly GCF_037893015.1. Taxonomy (NCBI): domain Eukaryota; kingdom Metazoa; phylum Chordata; class Mammalia; order Peramelemorphia; family Peramelidae; genus Macrotis; species Macrotis lagotis. Next base: position 98,640 of record NW_027422164.1, on the reverse strand, counting down.
ACGGCAAGGCTAGGAAAGGGAAACGCATGGGCAAGCACGGTCAGGCGAGGCAAGGCTAAGGCATGACAACGCAAGGCTACGCAATGCACGGAAAGCAAGCAAAGAGTAACGGAACGCAAGGAAGGCAAGGGAAAGCAAGGGAAGGCAAGGGAAACGGAAGGAACGGCACGGCAAGGGGTAAGAAGGCTAAGGCACGACAACGCAGGGCTAGGCAATGCACGGCAAGGCAAGGAAAGGAAAGGGTAACGCAGGGGAAGGCAGGGTCAGGTGAGGCAAGGATAAGGCACGACAATGCAACGCTAGGCAATGCACGGCAAGGCAAGGAAAGAGTAACGGAAGGAAAGGAAGGCAAGGGAAAGCAAGGGAAGGCAAGGGTAACGGAAGGAACGGCACGGCAAGGAGTAACAAGGCTAAGGCACGACAACGCAGGGCTAGGCAATGCACGGCAAGGCAACGAAAGAGTAACGGAAGGAAAGGAAGGCAAGGCAAAGCCAGGCAAGGCAAGTGTAACAAAAGGCACGCAACGGGAAGGGGAAAGAAGGCTAAGGCACGACAACACACGGCTAGGAAATGCACGGCAAGGCAAGGAAAGGGTAACGCAAGGCAAGGCACGGTGAGGCTAGGCAAGGCTAATGCACGACAACGCAAGGCTAGGCAATGCACGACAATGCAAGTAAAGCTTAAAGCAAAGGAAGGCACGGTCAGGCGAGATAAGGCTAAGGCACGACAACGCAAGGCTATGCAATGCAGGGAAGGCAAGCAAAGAGTAACGCATGGGAAAGCACGGTCAGGGGAGGCAAGGAAAAGGCAAGACAACGCAAGGCTTGGCAACGCACGGAAGGCAAGCAAAGAGTAACGGAATGGGAGGAAGGCAAGGGAAAGCAAAGAAAGGCAAGTGTAACGGAAGGAACGGCACGGCAAGGGGAAACAAGGCTAAGGCACGACAACGCACGCTAGGCAATGCACGGCAAGGCAAGGAAAGGGTAACGCATGGGAAAGCACGGTCAGGCGATTCAAGGCTAAGTCACGACAACGCAAGGCTAGGCAATGCACGGAAAGCAAGCAAAGAGTAACGGAACGCAAGGAAGGCAAGGGAAAGCAAGGAAAGGCAAGTGTAACGGAAGGAACGGCACGGCAAGGGGAAACAAGGCTAAGGCACGACAACGCACGGCTAGGCAATGCACGGCAAGGCAAGGAAAGCTTAAAGCATAGGAAGGCAAGGTCAGTCGAAATAAGGCAAAGGCACGACAACGCAAGGCTAGGCAATTCAGGGAAGACAAGCAAAGAGTAACGGAAGGTAAGCAAGGCAAGGAAAAGCAAGGAAAGTCAAGGGTAACGGAAGGAACGGCACGGCAAGGGGAAACAAGTCTAAGGCACGACACCGAACGCTAGGCAATGAACGGCAAGGCAAGGAAAGGGATACGCATGGGAAAGCACGGTCAGGCGAGGCAAGGCTAAGGCACGACAACGCAAGGCTAGGCAATGCACGGAAGGCAAGCAAAGAGTAACGGAAGGTAAGGAAGGCAAAGGAAAGCAAGGAAACGCAATGGTAACGGAAGGAACGGCACGGCAAGGGGAAACAAGGCTAAGGCACGACAACGCATGCTAGGCAATGCACGGCAAGGCAAGGAAAGGGTAACGCATGGGAAAGCACGGTCAGGCGAGGGAAAGCTAAGGCCTGACAACGCAAGGCTAGGCAATGCACGGAAGGCAAGCAAAGAGTAACGGAACGCAAGGAAGGCAAGGGAAAGCAAGGGAAGGCAAGGGTAACGGAAGGAACGGCACGGCAAGGGGTAACAAGGCTAAGGCACGACAACGCAGGGCTAGGCAATGCCCGGCAAGGCAAGCAAAGAGTAACGGAAGGAAAGGAAGGCAAGGCAAAGCCAGGCAAGGCAAGTGTAACAAAAGGCACGCAACGGCAAGGGGAAACAAGGCTAAGGCACGACAGCACACGGCTAGGAAATGCACGGCAAGGCAAGGAAAGGGTAACGCAAGGCAAGGCACGGTGAGGCTAGGCAAGGTTAATGCACGACAACGCAAGGCTAGGCAATGCACGACAATGCAAGGAAAGCTTAAAGCAAAGGAAGGCACGGTCAAGCGAGATAAGGCTAAGGCACGACAACGGAGGGCTAGGCAATGCACGGAAGGCAAGCAAAGAGTAACGGAAGGTAAGGAAGGCAAGGGAAAGCAAGGAAACGCAATGGTAACGGGAGGAACGGCACGGCAAGGGGAAACAAGGCTAAGGCACGACAACGCACGCTAGGCAATGCACGGCAAGGCAAGGAAAGGGTCACGCATGGGAAAGCCCGGTCAGGCGAGGCAAGGCTAAGGCACGACAACCCAAGGCTAGGCAATGCACGGAAGGCAAGCAAAGAGAAACGGAAGGTAAGGAAGGAAAGGGAAAGCAAAGAAAGGCAAGTGTAACGGAAGGAACGGCACGGCAAGGGGAAACAAGGCTAAGGCACGACAACGCACGGCTAGGCAATGCACGGCAAGGCAAGCAAAGGGTAACGCAAGGAAAGGCACGGTGAGGCTAGGCAAGGCTAATGCACAAAAACGCAAGGCTAGGCGATGCACGACAATGCAAGGAAAGCTTAAAGGAAAGGAAGGCAAGGTCAGGCGAGATAAGGCTAAGGCACGACAACGCAAGGCTAGGAAATTCAGGGAAGGCAAGCAAAGAGTAACGGAAGGTAAGCAAGGCAAGAAAAAGGAAGGAAAGGCCAGGGTAACGGAAGGAACGGCACGGCAAGGGGAAACAAGTCTAAGGCACGACACCGAACGCTAGGCAATGAACGGCAAGGCAAGGAAAGGGTAACGCATTTGAACGTACGGTCAGGCGCGGCAACGCTAAGGCACGACAACGCAAGGCTAGGCAATGCACGGAAGGCAAGCAAAGAGTAACGGAAGGTAAGGAAGGCAAGGGAAAGGAAGGAAAGGCAAGTGTAACGGAAGGAACGGCACGGCAAGGGGAAACAAGGCTAAGGCACGACAACGCACGGCTAGGCAATGCACGGCAAGGCAAGGAAAGGGTAACGCATGGGAAAGCACGGTCAGGCGATGCAAGGCTAATGCACGACAACGCAAGGCTAGGCAATGCACGACAATGCAAGGAAAGCTTAAAGCAAAGGAAGGCACGGTCAGGCGAGATAAGGCTAAGGCACGACAACGCAAGGCTATGCAATGCAGGGAAGGCAAGCAAAGAGTAACGCATGGGAAAGCACGGTCAGGGGAGGCAAGGAAAAGGCAAGACAACGCAAGGCTTGGCAACGCACGGAAGGCAAGCAAAGAGTAACGGAATGGGAGGAAGGCAAGGGAAAGCAAAGAAAGGCAAGTGTAACGGAAGGAACGGCACGGCAAGGGGAAACAAGGCTAAGGCACGACAACGCACGCTAGGCAATGCACGGCAAGGCAAGGAAAGGGTAACGCATGGGAAAGCACGGTCAGGCGATTCAAGGCTAAGTCACGACAACGCAAGGCTAGGCAATGCACGGAAAGCAAGCAAAGAGTAACGGAACGCAAGGAAGGCAAGGGAAAGCAAGGAAAGGCAAGTGTAACGGAAGGAACGGCACGGCAAGGGGAAACAAGGCTAAGGCACGACAACGCACGGCTAGGCAATGCACGGCAAGGCAAGGAAAGCTTAAAGCATAGGAAGGCAAGGTCAGTCGAAATAAGGCAAAGGCACGACAACGCAAGGCTAGGCAATTCAGGGAAGACAAGCAAAGAGTAACGGAAGGTAAGCAAGGCAAGGAAAAGCAAGGAAAGTCAAGGGTAACGGAAGGAACGGCACGGCAAGGGGAAACAAGTCTAAGGCACGACACCGAACGCTAGGCAATGAACGGCAAGGCAAGGAAAGGGATACGCATGGGAAAGCACGGTCAGGCGAGGCAAGGCTAAGGCACGACAACGCAAGGCTAGGCAATGCACGGAAGGCAAGCAAAGAGTAACGGAAGGTAAGGAAGGCAAAGGAAAGCAAGGAAACGCAATGGTAACGGAAGGAACGGCACGGCAAGGGGAAACAAGGCTAAGGCACGACAACGCATGCTAGGCAATGCACGGCAAGGCAAGGAAAGGGTAACGCATGGGAAAGCACGGTCAGGCGAGGGAAAGCTAAGGCCTGACAACGCAAGGCTAGGCAATGCACGGAAGGCAAGCAAAGAGTAACGGAACGCAAGGAAGGCAAGGGAAAGCAAGGGAAGGCAAGGGTAACGGAAGGAACGGCACGGCAAGGGGTAACAAGGCTAAGGCACGACAACGCAGGGCTAGGCAATGCCCGGCAAGGCAAGCAAAGAGTAACGGAAGGAAAGGAAGGCAAGGCAAAGCCAGGCAAGGCAAGTGTAACAAAAGGCACGCAACGGCAAGGGGAAACAAGGCTAAGGCACGACAGCACACGGCTAGGAAATGCACGGCAAGGCAAGGAAAGGGTAACGCAAGGCAAGGCACGGTGAGGCTAGGCAAGGTTAATGCACGACAACGCAAGGCTAGGCAATGCACGACAATGCAAGGAAAGCTTAAAGCAAAGGAAGGCACGGTCAAGCGAGATAAGGCTAAGGCACGACAACGGAGGGCTAGGCAATGCACGGAAGGCAAGCAAAGAGTAACGGAAGGTAAGGAAGGCAAGGGAAAGCAAGGAAACGCAATGGTAACGGGAGGAACGGCACGGCAAGGGGAAACAAGGCTAAGGCACGACAACGCACGCTAGGCAATGCACGGCAAGGCAAGGAAAGGGTCACGCATGGGAAAGCCCGGTCAGGCGAGGCAAGGCTAAGGCACGACAACCCAAGGCTAGGCAATGCACGGAAGGCAAGCAAAGAGAAACGGAAGGTAAGGAAGGAAAGGGAAAGCAAAGAAAGGCAAGTGTAACGGAAGGAACGGCACGGCAAGGGGAAACAAGGCTAAGGCACGACAACGCACGGCTAGGCAATGCACGGCAAGGCAAGCAAAGGGTAACGCAAGGAAAGGCACGGTGAGGCTAGGCAAGGCTAATGCACAAAAACGCAAGGCTAGGCGATGCACGACAATGCAAGGAAAGCTTAAAGGAAAGGAAGGCAAGGTCAGGCGAGATAAGGCTAAGGCACGACAACGCAAGGCTAGGAAATTCAGGGAAGGCAAGCAAAGAGTAACGGAAGGTAAGCAAGGCAAGAAAAAGGAAGGAAAGGCCAGGGTAACGGAAGGAACGGCACGGCAAGGGGAAACAAGTCTAAGGCACGACACCGAACGCTAGGCAATGAACGGCAAGGCAAGGAAAGGGTAACGCATTTGAACGTACGGTCAGGCGCGGCAACGCTAAGGCACGACAACGCAAGGCTAGGCAATGCACGGAAGGCAAGCAAAGAGTAACGGAAGGTAAGGAAGGCAAGGGAAAGGAAGGAAAGGCAAGTGTAACGGAAGGAACGGCACGGCAAGGGGAAACAAGGCTAAGGCACGACAACGCACGGCTAGGCAATGCACGGCAAGGCAAGGAAAGGGTAACGCATGGGAAAGCACGGTCAGGCGATGCAAGGCTAAGGCATGACAACGCAAGGCTAGGCAATGCACGGAAAGCAAGCAAAGAGTAACGGAACGCAAGGAAGGCAAGGGAAAGCAAGGGAAGGCAAGGGTAACGGAAGGAACTGCACGGCAAGGGGTAACAAGGCTAAGGCACGGCAACGCAGGGCTAGGCAATGCATGGCAAGGCAAGGAAAGGGTAACGCAGGGGAAGGCACGGTCAGGTGAGGCAAGGATAAGGCACGACAATGCAAGGCTAGGCAATGCACGGCAAGGCAAGGAAAGAGTAACGGAAGGAAAGGAAGGCAAGTCAAAGCCAGGAAAGGCAAGTGTAACAAAAGGCACGCCACGGCAAGGGGAAACAAGGCTAAGGCACGACAACGCACGGCTAGGCAATGCACGGCAAGGCAAGGAAAGGGTAACGCAAGGCAAGGCACGTTGAGGCTAGGCAAGGCTAATGCACGACAACGCAAGGCTAGGCAATGCACGACAATGCAAGGAAAGCTTAAAGCAAAGGAAGGCACGGTCAGGCGAGATAAGGCTAAGGCACGACAACGCAAGGCTAGGCAATGCAGGGAAGGGAAGCAAAGAGTAACGGAAGGTACGCAAGGCAAGGAAAAGCAAGGAAAGGCAAGGGTAACGGAAGGAACTGCACGGCAAGGGGAAACAAGGCTAAGGCACGGCAACGCAGGCTGGGCAATGCACGGCAAGGCAAGGAAAGGGTAACGCATGGGAAAGCACGGTCAGGCTTGGCAAGCCTAAGGCATGACAACGCAAGGCAAGGCAATGCACGGAAAGCAAGCAAAGAGTAACGGAACGCAAGGAAGGCAAGGGAAAGCAAGGGAAGGCAAGGGTAACGGAAGGAACGGCACGGCAAGTGGTAACAAGGCTAAGGCACGACAACGCAGGGCTAGGCAATGCACGGCAAGGCAAGGAAAGAGTAACGGAACGGAACGGAAGGCAAGGCAAAGCCAGGCAAGGGAAGTGTAACAAAAGGCACGCAACGGCAAGGGGAAACAAGGCCAAGGCACGACAACACACGGCTAGGAAATGCACGGCAAGGCAAGGAAAGGGTAACGCAAGGCAAGGCACGGTGAGGCTAAGCAAGGCTAATGCACGACAACACAAGGCTAGGCAATGCACGACAATGCAAGTAAAGCTTAAAGCAAAGGAAGGCACGGTCAGAAGAGATAAGGCTAAGGCACGACAACGCAAGGCTAGGCAATGCAGGGAAGGCAAGCAAAGAGTAACGGAAGGTAAGGAAGGCAAGGGAAAGCAAAGAAAGGCAAGTGTAACGGAAGGAACGGCACGGCAAGGGGAAACAAGGCTAAGGCACGACAACGCACGCTAGGCAATGCACGGCAAGGGAAGGAAAGGGTAACGCATGGGAAAGAACGGTCATGGGAGTCAAGGCTAAGGCACGACAACGCAAGGCTTGGCAATGCACGGAAGGCAAGCAAAGAGTAACGGAAGGTAAGGAAGGCAAGGGAAAGCAAAGAAAGGCAAGTGTAACGGAAGGAACGGCACGGCAAGGGGAAACAAGGCTAAGGCACGACAACGCACGCTAGGCAATGCACGGCAAGTCAAGGAAAGGGTAACGCATGGGAAAGCACGGTCAGGCGAGGCAAGGCTAAGGAAAGGCAACGCAAGGCTAGGCAATGCACGGTAAGCAAGCAAGGAGTAACGGAATGCAAGGAAGGAAAGGGAAAGCAAGGGAAGGCAAGGGTAAAGGAAGGAACGGCACGGCAAGGGGTAACAAAGCTAAGGCACGACAACGCACGCTAGGCAATGCACGGCAAGGCAAGGAAAGAGTAACGCAAGGCAAGTTACGGTGAGGCTAGGCAATGTTAATGCACGACAACGCAAGGCTAGGCAATGCACGACAATGCAAGGAAAGCTTAAAGCAAAGGAAGGCACGGTCAGGCGAGATAAGGCTAAGGCACGACAACGCAAGGCTAGGCAATGCAGGGAAGGGAAGCAAAGAGTAACGGAAGGTACGCAAGGCAAGGAAAAGCAAGGAAAGGCAAGGGTAACGGAAGGAACTGCACGGCAAGGGGAAACAAGGCTAAGGCACGGCAACGCAGGCTGGGCAATGCACGGCAAGGCAAGGAAAGGGTAACGCATGGGAAAGCACGGTCAGGCTTGGCAAGCCTAAGGCATGACAACGCAAGGCAAGGCAATGCACGGAAAGCAAGCAAAGAGTAACGGAACGCAAGGAAGGCAAGGGAAAGCAAGGGAAGGCAAGGGTAACGGAAGGAACGGCACGGCAAGTGGTAACAAGGCTAAGGCACGACAACGCAGGGCTAGGCAATGCACGGCAAGGCAACGAAAGAGTAACGGAACGGAACGGAAGGCAAGGCAAAGCCAGGCAAGGCAAGTGTAACAAAAGGCACGCAACGGCAAGGGGAAACAAGGCCAAGGCACGACAACACACGGCTAGGAAATGCACGGCAAGGCAAGGAAAGGGTAACGCAAGGAAAGGCACGGTGAGGCTAAGCAAGGCTAATGCACGACAACGCAAGGCTAGGCAATGCACGACAATGCAAGTAAAGCTTAAAGCAAAGGAAGGCACGGTCAGAAGAGATAAGGCTAAGGCACGACAACGCAAGGCTAGGCAATGCAGGGAAGGCAAGCAAAGAGTAACGGAAGGTAAGGAAGGCAAGGGAAAGCAAAGAAAGGCAAGTGTAACGGAAGGAACGGCACGGCAAGGGGAAACAAGGCTAAGGCACGACAACGCACGCTAGGCAATGCACGGCAAGGGAAGGAAAGGGTAACGCATGGGAAAGAACGGTCATGGGAGTCAAGGCTAAGGCACGACAACGCAAGGCTTGGCAATGCACGGAAGGCAAGCAAAGAGTAATGGAAGGTAAGGAAGGCAAGGGAAAGCAAAGAAAGGCAAGTGTAACGGAAGGAACGGCACGGCAAGGGGAAACAAGGCTAAGGCACGACAACGCACGCTAGGCAATGCACGGCAAGGCAAGGAAAGGGTAACGCATGGGAAAGCACGGTCAGGCGAGGCAAGGCTAAGTAAAGGCAACGCAAGGCTAGGCAATGCACGGTAAGCAAGCAAGGAGTAACGGAATGCAACGAAGGAAAGGGAAAGCAAGGGAAGGCAAGGGTAAAGGAAGGAACGGCACGGCAAGGGGTAACAAGGCTAAGGCACGACAACGCACGCTAGGCAATGCACGGCAAGGCAAGGAAAGAGTAACGCAAGGCAAGGTACGGTGAGGCTAGGCAATGTTAATGCACGACAACGCAAGGCTAGGCAATGCACGACAATGCAAGGAAAGCTTAAAGCAAAGGAAGGCACGGTCAGGCGAGATAAGGCTAAGGCACGACAACGCAAGGCTAGGCAATGCACGGAAGGCAAGCAAAGAGTAACAGAAGGTAAGGAAGGCAAGGGAAAGCAAGGAAAGGCAATGGTAACTGAAGGAACGGCACGGCAAGGGGAAACAAGGCTAAGGCACGACAACGCACGCTAGGCAATGCACGGCAAGGCAAGGAAAGGGTAACGCATGGGAAAGCACGGTCAGGCGAGGCAAGGCTAAGGCACGACAACCCAAGGCCAGGCAATGCACGGAAGGCAAGCAAAGAGAAACAGAAGGTAAGGAAGGAAAGGGAAAGCAAAGAAAGGCAAGTGTAACGGAAGGAACGGCACGGCAAGGGGAAACAAGGCTAAGGCAGGACAACGCACGGCTAGGCAATGCACGGTAAGGCAAGCAAAGGGTAACGCAAGGAAAGGCACGGTGAGGCTAGGCAAGGCTAATGCACGAAAACGCAAGGCTAGGCGATGCACGACAATGCAAGGAAAGCTTAAAGCAAAGGAAGGCAAGGTCAGGCGAGATCATTCTAAGGCACGACAACGCAAGGCTAGGAAATTCAGGGAAGGCAAGCAAAGAGTAACGGAAGGTAAGCAAGGCAAGGAAAAGGAAGGAAAGGCCAGGGTAACGGAAGGAACGGCACGGCAAGGGGAAACAAGTCTAAGGCACGACACCGAACGCTAGGCAATGAACGGCAAGGCAAGGAAAGGGTAACGCATTTGAAAGCACGGTCAGGCGAGGCAACGCTAAGGCACGACAACGCAAGGCTAGGCAATGCACGGAAGGCAAGCAAAGAGTAACGGAAGGTAAGGACGGCAAGGGAAAGGAAGGAAAGGCAAGTGTAACGGAAGGAACGGCACGGCAAGGGGTAACAAGGCTAAGGCACGGCAACGCAGGGCTAGGCAATGCACGGCAAGGCAAGGAAAGGGTAACGCAGGGGAAGGCACGGTCAGGTGAGGCAAGGATAAGGCACGACAGTACAAGGCTAGGCAATGCACGGCAAGGCAAGGAAAGAGTAACGGAAGGAAAGGAAGGCAAGTCAAAGCCAGGAAAGGCAAGTGTAACAAAAGGCACGCCACGGCAAGGGGAAACAAGGCTAAGGCACGACAACGCACGGCTAGGCAATGCACGGCAAGGCAAGGAAAGGGTAAGGCAAGGCAAGGCACGGTGAGGCTAGGCAAGGCTAATGCACGACAACGCAAGGCTAGGCAATGCACGACAATTCAAGGAAAGCTTAAAGCAAAGGAAGGCACGGTCAGGCGAGATAAGGCTAAGGCACGACAACGCAAGGCTAGGCAATGCAGGGAAGGGAAGCAAAGAGTAACGGAAGGTAAGGAAGGCAAAGGAAAGCAAGGAAAGGCAATGGTAACGGAAGGAAGGGCACGGCAAGGGGAAACAAGTCTAAGGCACGGCAACGCACGCTAGGCAATGCACGGCAAGGGAAGGAAAGGGTAACGCATGGGAAAGAACTGTCAGGGGACGCAAGGCTAAGGCACGACAACGCAGGGCTAGGCAATGCACGGCAAGGCAAGGAAAGAGTAACGGAACGGAACGGAAGGCAAGGCAAAGCCAGGCAAGGCAAGTGTAACAAAAGGCACGCAACGGCACGGGGAAACAAGGCTAAGGCACGACAACACACGGCTAGGAAATGCACGGCAAGGCAAGGAAAGGGTAACGCAAGGCAAGGCACGGTGAGGCTAGGCAAGGCTAATGCACGACAACACAAGGCTAGGCAATGCACGACAATGCAAGTAAAGCTTAAAGCAAAGGAAGGCACGGTCAGAAGAGATAAGGCTAAGGCACGACAACGCAAGGCTAGGCAATGCAGGGAAGGCAAGCAAAGAGTAACGGAAGGTAAGGAAGGGAAAGGAAAGCAAGGAAAGGCAATGGTAACGGAAGGAACGGCACGGCAAGGGGAAACAAGTCTAAGGCTCGACAACGCACGCTACGCAATGCACGGCAAGGGAAGGAAAGGGTAACGCATGGGAAAGAACGGTCAGGGGAGGCAAGGCTAAGGCACGACAACGCAAGGCTTGGCAATGCACGGAAGGCAAGCAAAGAGTAACGGAAGGTAAGGAAGGCAAGGGAAAGAAAAGAAAGGCAAGTGTAACGGAAGGAACGGCACGGCAATGGGAAACAAGGCTAAGGCACGACAACGCACGCTAGGCAATGCACGGCAAGGCAAGGAAAGGGTAACGCATGGGAAAGCACGGTTAGGCGAGGCAAGGCTAAGGAAAGCCAACGCAAGGCTAGGTAATGCACGGTAAGCAAGCAAGGAGTAACGGAATGCAAGGAAGGAAAGGGAAAGCAAGGGAAGGCAAGGGTAACGGAAGGAACGGCACGGCAAGGGGAAACAAGGCTAAGGCACGACAACGCACGCTAGGCAATGCACGGCAAGTAAAGGAAAGGGTAACGCATGGGAAAGCACGGTCAGGCGAGGCAAGGCTAAGGCACGACAACGCAAGGCTAGGCAATGCACGGAAGGCAAGCAAAGAGTAACGGAAGGGAAAGCACGGTCAGGCGATGCAAGGCTAAGGCATGACAACGCAAGGCTAGGCAATGCACGGAAAGCAAGCAAAGAGTAACGGAACGCAAGGAAGGCAAGGGAAAGCAAGGGAAGGCAAGGGTAACGGAAGGAACGGCACGGCAAGGGGTAACAAGGCTAAGGCACGGCAACGCAGGGCTAGGCAATGCACGGCAAGGAAAGGAAAGGGTAACGCAGGGGAAGGCACGGTCAGGTGAGGCAAGGATAAGGCACGACAATGCAAGGCTAGGCAATGCACGGCAAGGCAAGGAAAGAGTAACGGAAGGAAAGGAAGGGAAGTCAAAGCCAGGAAAGGCAAGTGTAACAAAAGGCACGCCACGGCAAGGGGAAACAAGGCTAAGGTACGACAACGCACGGCTAGGCAATGCACGGCAAGGCAAGGAAAGGGTAACGCAAGGCAAGGCACGGTGAGGCTAGGCAAGGCTAATGCACGACAACGCAAGGCTAAGCAATGCACGACAATGCAAGGAAAGCTTAAAGCAAAGGAAGGCACGGTCAGGCGAGATAAGTCTAAGGCACGACAACGCAAGGCTAGGCAAAGCAGGGAAGGGAAGCAAAGAGTAACGGAAGGCAAGCAAGGTAAGGAAAAGCAAGGAAAGGCAAGGGTAACGGAAGGAACTTCACGGCAAGGGGAAACAAGGCTAAGGCACGGCAACGCAGGCTGGGCAATGCACGGCAAGGCAAGGAAAGGGTAACGCATGGGAAAGCACGGTCAGGCGAGGCAAGGCTAAGGCACGACAACGCAAGGCTAGGCAATGCACGGAAGGCAAGCAAAGAGTAACGGAAGGTAAGGAAGGCAAGGGAAAGCAAAGAAAGGCAAGTGTAACGGAAGGAACTGCACGGCAAGGGGAAACAAGGCTTAGGCACGACAACGCACGCTAGGCAATGCACGGCAAAGCAAGGAAAGGGTAACGCATGGGAAAACTCGGTCAGGCGAGGCAAGCCTAAGGCATGACAACGCAAGGCTAGGCAATGCACGGAAAGCAAGCAAAGAGTAACGGAACGCAAGGAAGGCAAGGGAAAGCAAGGGAAGGCAAGGGTAACGGAAGGAACGGCACGGCAAGGGGTAACATGGCTAAGGCACGACAACGCAGGGCTAGGCAATGCACGGCAAGGCAAGGAAAGAGTAACGGAAGGAACGGAAGGCAAGGCAAAGCCAGGCAAGGCAAGTGTAACGGAAGGAACGGCACGGCAAGGGGAAACAAGGCTAAGGCACGACAACGCACGGCTAGGCAATGCACGGCAAGGCAAGCAAAAGTTAACGCAAGGAAAGGCACGGTGAGGCTAGGCAAGGCTAATGCACGAAAACGCAAGGCTAGGCGACGCACGACAATGCAAGGAAACTGAAAGCAAAGGAAGGCAAGGTCGGGCGAGATAAGGCTAAGGCACGACAAGGCAAAGCTAGGAAATTCAGGGAAGGCAAGCAAAGACTAACGGAAGGTAAGCAAGGCAAGGAAAAGGAAGGAAAGGCCAGGGTAACGGAAGGAACGGCACGGCAAGGGGAAACAAGTCTAAGGCACGACACCGAACGCTAGGCAATGAACGGCAAGGCAAGGAAAGGGTAACGCATTTGAAAGCACGGTCAGGCGAGGCAACGCTAAGCCACGACAACGCAAGGCTAGGCAATGCACGGAAGGCAAGCAAAGAGAAACGGAAGGTAAGGAAGGCAAGGGAAAAGAAGGAAAGGCAAGTGTAACGGAAGGAACAGCACGGCAAGGGGAAACAAGGCTAAGGCACGACAACGCACGGCTAGGCAATGCACGGAAAGGCAAGGAAAGGGTAACGCATGGGAAAGCACGGTCAGGCGAGGCAAGGCTAAGGCATGACAAGGCAAGGCTAGGCAAAGCACGGAAAGCAAGCAAAGAGTAACGGAACGCAAGGAAGGCCAGGGAAAGCAAGGGAAGGCAAGGGTAACGGAAGGAACGGCACGGCAAGGGGGAACAAGTCTCAGGCACGACACCGAACGCTAGGCAATGAACGGCAAGGCAAGGAAAGGGTAACGCATGGGAAAGCACGGTCAGGCGAGGCAAGGCTAAGGCATGACAACGCAAGGCTAGGCAATGCACGGAAAGCAAGCAAAGAGTAATGGAACGCAAGGAAGGCAAGGGAAAGCAAGGGAAGGCAAGGGTAACGGAAGAAATGGCACGGCAAGGGGTAAGAAAGCTAAGGCACGACAACGCAGGGCTACTCAATGCACGGCAAGGCAAGGAAAGGGTAACGCAGGGGAAGGCACGGTCAGGTGAGGCAAGGATAAGGCACGACAATGCAAGGCTAGGCAATGCACGGCAAGGCAAGGAAAGAGTAACGGAAGGAAAGGAAGGCAAGGCAAAGCCAGGCAAGGCAAGTGTAACAAAAGGCACGACACGGCAAGGGGAATCAAGGCTAAGGCACGACAACGCACGGCTAGGCAATGCACGGCAAGGCAAGGAAAGGGTAACGCAAGGCAAGGCACGGTGAGGCTAGGCAAGGCTAATGCACGACAACGCAAGGCTAGGCAATGCACGACAATGCAAGTAAAGCTTAAAGCAAAGGAAGGCACGGTCAGGCGAGATAAGGCTAAGGCACGACAACGCAAGGCTATGCAATGCAGGGAAGGCAAGCAAAGAGTAACGCATGGGAAAGCACGGTCAGGGGAGGCAAGGCAAAGGCAAGACAACGCAAGGCTTGGCAATGCACGGAAGGCAAGCAAAGAGTAACGGAATGGAAGGAAGGCAAGGGAAAGCAAAGAAAGTCAAGTGTAACGGAAGGAACGGCACGGCAAGGGGAAACAAGGCTAAGGCACGACAACGCACGCTAGGCAATGCACGGCAAGGCAAGGAAAGGGTAACGCATGGGAAAGCACGGTCAGGCGAGGCAAGGCTAAGGAAAGCCAACGCAAGGCTAGGCAATGCACGGAAAGCAAGCAAGGAGTAACGGAAAGCAAGGAAGGAAAGGGAAAGCAAGGGAAGTCAAGGGTAACGGAAGGAAAGGCACGGTAAGGGGTAACAAGGCTAAGGCATGACAACACACGGCTAGGAAATGCACGGCAAGGCAAGGAAAGGGTAACGCAAGGCAAGGCACTGTGAGGCTAGTCAAGGTTAATGCACGACAACGCAAGGCTAGGCAATGCACGACAATGCAAGGAAAGCTTAAAGCAAAGGAAGGCACGGTCAGGCGAGATAAGGCTAAGGAACGACAACGCAAGGCTAGGCAATGCACGGAATGCAAGCAAAGAGTAACGGAATGTAAGGAAGGCAAGGGAAAGCAAGGAAAGGCAAGTGTAACGTAAGGAACGGCACGGCAAGGGGAAACAAGGCTAAGGCACGACAACGCACGCTATGCAATGCACGGCAAGGCAAGGAAAGGGTAACGCATGGGAAAGCACGGTCAGGCGAGGCAAGGCTAACGCACGACAACCCAAGGCAAGGCAATGCACGGAAGGCAAGCAAAGAGAAACGGAAGGTAAGGAAGGAAATGGAAAGCAAAGAAAGGCAAGTGTAACGGAAGGAACGGCACGGCAAGGGGAAACAAGGCTAAGGCACGACAAGGCACGGCCAGGCAATGCACGGCAAGGGAAGCAAAGGGTAACGCAAGGAAAGGCACGGTGAGGCTAGGCAAGGCTAATGCACGAAAACGCAAGGCTAGGCGATGCACGACAATGCAAGGAAAGCGTAAAGCAAAGGAAGGCAAGGTCAGGCGAGATAAGGCTAAGGCACGACAACGCAAGGCTAGGAAATTCAGGGAAGGCAAGCAAAGAGTAACGGAATGTAAGGAAGGCAAGGGAAAGCAAGGAAAGGCAAGTGTAACGGAAGGAACGGCACGGCAAGGCGAAACAAGGCTAAGGCACGAAAACGCAAGGCTAGGCAATGCACGGCAAGGCAAGGAAAGGGTAACGCATGGGAAAGCACGGTCAGGTGATTCAAGGCTAAGGCATGACAACGCAAGGCTAGGCAATGCACGGAAAGCAAGCAAAGAGTAACGGAATCCAAGGAAGGCAAGGGAAAGCAAGGAAAGGCAAGTGTAACGGAAGGAACGGCACGGCAAGGGGAAACAAGGCTAAGGCACGACAACGCACGGCTAGGCAATGCACGGCAAGGCAAGGAAAGCTTAAAGCATAGGAAGGCAAGGTCAGGCGAGATAAGGCAAAGGCACGACAACGCAAGGCTAGGCAATTCAGGGAAGACAAGCAAAGAGTAACGGAAGGTAAGCAAGGCAAGGAAAAGTAAGGAAAGTCAAGGGTAACGGAAGGAACGGCACGGCAAGGGGAAACAAGTCTAAGGCACGACACCGAACGCTAGGCAATGAACGGCAAGGCAAGGAAAGGGATACGCATGGGAAAGCACGGTCAGGCGAGGCAAGGCTAAGGCACGACAACGCAAGGCTAGGCAATGCACGGAAGGCAAGCAAAGAGTAACGGAAGGTAAGGAAGGCAAAGGAAAGCAAGGAAAGGCAATGGTAACGGAAGGAACGGCACGGCAAGGGGAAACAAGTCTAAGGCACGACAACGCACGCTAGGCAATGCACGGCAAGGGAAGGAAAGGGTAACGCATGGGAAAGAACGGTCAGGGGAGGCAAGGCTAAGGCACGACAACGCAAGGCTTGGCAATGCACGGAAGGCAAGCAAAGAGTAACGGAAGGTAAGGAAGGCAAGGGAAAGCAAAGAAAGGCAAGTGTAACGGAAGGAACGGCACGGCAAGGGGAAACAAGGCTAAGGCACGACAACGCACGCTAGGCAATGCACGGCAAGGCAAGGAAAGGGTAACGCATGGGAAAGCACGGTCAGGCGAGGCAAGGCTAAGGAAAGCCAACGCAAGGCTAGGCAATGCACGGTAAGCAAGCAAGGAGTGACGGAATGCAAGGAAGGAAAGGGAAAGCAAGGGAAGGCAAGGGTAACGGAAGGAACGGCACGGCAAGGGGTAAGAAGGCTAAGGCACGACAACGCAGGGCTAGGCAATGCACGGCAAGGCAAGGAAAGGGTAACACAGGGGAAGGCACGGTCAGGTGAGGCAAGGATAAGGCACGAAAATGCAAGGCTAGGCAATGCACGGGAAGGCAAGGAAAGAGTAACGGAAGGAAAGGAAGGCAAGGCAAAGCCAGGCAAGGCAAGTGTAACAAAAGGCACGCCACGGCAAGGGGAATCAAGGCTAAGGCACGACAACGCACGGCTAGGCAATGCACGGCAAGGCAAGGAAAGGGTAACGCAAGGCAAGGCACGGTGAGGCTAGGCAAGGCTAATGCACGACAACGCAAGGAAAGCTTAAAGCAAAGGAAGGCACGGTCAGGCGAGATAAGGCTAAGGCACGACAACGCAAGGCTAGGCAATGCACGACAATGCAAGGAAAGCTTAAAGCAAAGGAAGGCACGGTCAGGCGAGATAAGGCTAAGGCACGACAACGCAAGGCTAGGCAATGCACGGAAGGCAAGCAAAGAGTAACGGAAGGTAAGGAAGGCAAGGGAAAGCAAAGAAAGGCAAGTGTAACGGAAGGAAAGGCACGGCAAGGGGAAACAAGGCTAAGGCACGACAACGCACGCTAGGCAATGCACGGCAAGGCAAGGAAAGGGTAACGCAAGGCAAGGCACGGTGAGGCTAGGCAAGGTTAATGCACGACAACGCAAGGCTAGGCAATGCACGACAATGCAAGGAAAGCTTAAAGCAAAGGAAGGCACGGTCAGGCGAGATAAGGCTAAGGCACGACAACGCAAGGCTAGGCAATGCAGGGAAGGCAAGCAAAGAGTAACGGAAGGTAAGGAAGGCAAGGGAAAGCAAGGAAAGGCAATGGTAACGGAAGGAACGGCACGGCAAGGGGAAACGAGGCTAACGCACGACAACGCACGCTAGGCAATGCACGGTAAGGCAAGGAAAGGGTAACGCATGGGAAAGCACGGTCAGGCGAGGCAAGGCTAAGGAAAGGCAACGCAAGGCTAGGCAATGCACGGTAAACAAGCAAGGAGTAACGGAATGCAAGGAAGGAAAGGGAAAGCAAGGGAAGGCAAGGGTAAAGGAAGGAACGGCACGGCAAGGGGTAACAAGGCTAAGGCACGACAACGCAGGGCTAGGCAATGCACGGCAAGGCAACGAAAGAGTAACGGAACGGAACGGAAGGCAAGGCAAAGCCAGGCAAGGCAAGTGTAACAAAAGGCACGCAACGGCAAGGGGAAACAAGGCCAAGGCACGACAACACACGGCTAGGAAATGCACGGCAAGGCAAGGAAAGGGTAACGCAAGGCAAGGCACGGTGAGGCTAAGCAAGGCTAATGCACGACAACGCAAGGCTAGGCAATGCACGACAATGCAAGTAAAGCTTAAAGGAAAGGAAGGCACGGTCAGAAGAGATAAGGCTAAGGCACGACAACGCAAGGCTAGGCAATGCAGGGAAGGCAAGCAAAGAGTAACGGAAGGTAAGGAAGGCAAGGGAAAGCAAAGAAAGGCAAGTGTAACGGAAGGAACGGCACGGCAAGGGGAAACAAGGCTAAGGCACGACAACGCACGCTAGGCAATGCACGGCAAGGGAAGGAAAGGGTAACGCATGGGAAAGAACGGTCATGGGAGTCAAGGCTAAGGCACGACAACGCAAGGCTTGGCAATGCACGGAAGGCAAGCAAAGAGTAACGGAAGGTAAGGAAGGCAAGGGAAAGCAAAGAAAGGCAAGTGTAACGGAAGGAACGGCACGGCAAGGGGAAACAAGGCTAAGGCACGACAACGCACGCTAGGCAATGCACGGCAAGGCAAGGAAAGGGTAACGCATGGGAAAGCACGGTCAGGCGAGGCAAGGCTAAGGAAAGGCAACGCAAGGC
This sequence comes from Macrotis lagotis, assembly GCF_037893015.1. Taxonomy (NCBI): domain Eukaryota; kingdom Metazoa; phylum Chordata; class Mammalia; order Peramelemorphia; family Peramelidae; genus Macrotis; species Macrotis lagotis. Next base: position 80,517 of record NW_027422164.1, on the reverse strand, counting down.
TAGGCAATGCACGGTAAGCAAGCAAGGAGTAACAGAAGGTAAGGAAGGCAAGGGAAAGCAAGGAAAGGCAATGGTAACGGAAGGAACGGCACGGCAAGGGGAAACAAGGCTAAGGCACGACAACGCACGCTAGGCAATGCACGGCAAGGCAAGGAAAGGGTAACGCATGGGAAAGCACGGTCAGGCGAGGCAAGGCTAAGGCACGACAACCCAAGGCTAGGCAATGCACGGAAGGCAAGCAAAGAGAAACAGAAGGTAAGGAAGGAAAGGGAAAGCAAAGAAAGGCAAGTGTAACGGAAGGAACGGCACGGCAAGGGGAAACAAGGCTAAGGCAGGACAACGCACGGCTAGGCAATGCACGGTAAGGCAAGCAAAGGGTAACGCAAGGAAAGGCACGGTGAGGCTAGGCAAGGCTAATGCACGAAAACGCAAGGCTAGGCGATGCACGACAATGCAAGGAAAGCTTAAAGCAAAGGAAGGCAAGGTCAGGCGAGATCATTCTAAGGCACGACAACGCAAGGCTAGGAAATTCAGGGAAGGCAAGCAAAGAGTAACGGAAGGTAAGCAAGGCAAGGAAAAGGAAGGAAAGGCCAGGGTAACGGAAGGAACGGCACGGCAAGGGGAAACAAGTCTAAGGCACGACACCGAACGCTAGGCAATGAACGGCAAGGCAAGGAAAGGGTAACGCATTTGAAAGCACGGTCAGGCGAGGCAACGCTAAGGCACGACAACGCAAGGCTAGGCAATGCACGGAAGGCAAGCAAAGAGTAACGGAAGGTAAGGAAGGCAAGGGAAAGGAAGGAAGGCAAGTGTAAAGGAAGGAACGGCACGGCAAGGGGTAACAAGGCTAAGGCACGGCAACGCAGGGCTAGGCAATGCACGGCAAGGCAAGGAAAGGGTAACGCAGGGGAAGGCACGGTCAGGTGAGGCAAGGATAAGGCACGACAGTGCAAGGCTAGGCAATGCACGGCAAGGCAAGGAAAGAGTAACGGAAGGAAAGGAAGGCAAGTCAAAGCCAGGAAAGGCAAGTGTAACAAAAGGCACGCCACGGCAAGGGGAAACAAGGCTAAGGCACGACAACGCACGGCTAGGCAATGCACGGCAAGGCAAGGAAAGGGTAACGCAAGGCAAGGCACGGTGAGACTAGGCAAGGCTAATGCACGACAACGCAAGGCTAGGCAATGCACGGCAATTCAAGGAAAGCTTAAAGCAAAGGAAGGCACGGTCAGGCGAGATAAGGCTAAGGCACGACAACGCAAGGCTAGGCAATGCAGGGAAGGGAAGCAAAGAGTAACGGAAGGTAAGCAAGGCAAGGAAAAGCAAGGAAAGGCAATGGTAACGGAAGGAACTGCACGGCAAGGGGAAACAAGGCTAAGGCACGGCAACGCAGGCTGGGCAATGCACGGCAAGGCAAGGAAAGGGTAACGCATGGGAAAGCACGTTCAGGCGAGGCAAGGCTAAGGCACGACAACGCAAGGCTAGGGAATGCACGGAAGGCAAGCAAAGAGTAACGGAAGGTAAGGAAGGCAAGGGAAAGCAAAGAAAGGCAAGTGTAACGGAAGGAACTGCATGGCAAGGGGAAACAAGGCTAAGGCACGACAACGCACGCTAGGCAATGCACGGCAAGGCAAGGAAAGGGTAACGCATGGGAAAGCACGGTCAGGCGAGGCAAGCCTAAGGCATGACAACGCAAGGCTAGGCAATGCACGGAAAGCAAGTAAAGCTTAAAGCAAAGGAAGGCACGGTCAGAAGAGATAAGGCTAAGGAAAGCCAACGCAAGGCTAGGCAATGCACGGTAAGCAAGCAAGGAGTAACGGAATGCAAGGAAGGCAAGGGAAAGCAAAGAAAGGCAAGTGTAACGGAAGGAACGGCACGGCAAGGGGAAACAAGGCTAAGGCACGACAACGCACGCTAGGCAATGCACGGCAAGTAAAGGAAAGGGTAACGCATGGGAAAGCACGGTCAGGCGAGGCAAGGCTAAGGCACGACAACGCAAGGCTAGGCAATGCACGGAAGGCAAGCAAAGAGTAACGGAAGGTAAGGAAGGCAAGGGAAAGCAAGGAAAGGCAAGGGTAACGGAAGGAACGGCACGGCAAGGGGAAACAAGGCTAAGGCACGACAACGCACGCTAGGCAATGCACGGCAAGGCAAGGAAAGGGAAACGCATGGGCAAGCACGGTCAGGCGAGGCAAGGCTAAGGCATGACAACGCAAGGCTACGCAATGCACGGAAAGCAAGCAAAGAGTAACGGAACGCAAGGAAGGCAAGGGAAAGCAAGGGAAGGCAAGGGAAACGGAAGGAACGGCACGGCAAGGGGTAAGAAGGCTAAGGCACGACAACGCAGGGCTAGGCAATGCACGGCAAGGCAAGGAAAGGAAAGGGTAACGCAGGGGAAGGCAGGGTCAGGTGAGGCAAGGATAAGGCACGACAATGCAACGCTAGGCAATGCACGGCAAGGCAAGGAAAGAGTAACGGAAGGAAAGGAAGGCAAGGGAAAGCAAGGGAAGGCAAGGGTAACGGAAGGAACGGCACGGCAAGGAGTAACAAGGCTAAGGCACGACAACGCAGGGCTAGGCAATGCACGGCAAGGCAACGAAAGAGTAACGGAAGGAAAGGAAGGCAAGGCAAAGCCAGGCAAGGCAAGTGTAACAAAAGGCACGCAACGGGAAGGGGAAAGAAGGCTAAGGCACGACAACACACGGCTAGGAAATGCACGGCAAGGCAAGGAAAGGGTAACGCAAGGCAAGGCACGGTGAGGCTAGGCAAGGCTAATGCACGATAACGCAAGGCTAGGCAATGCACGACAATGCAAGTAAAGCTTAAAGCAAAGGAAGGCACGGTCAGGCGAGATAAGGCTAAGGCACGACAACGCAAGGCTATGCAATGCAGGGAAGGCAAGCAAAGAGTAACGCATGGGAAAGCACGGTCAGGGGAGGCAAGGAAAAGGCAAGACAACGCAAGGCTTGGCAATGCACGGAAGGCAAGCAAAGAGTAACGGAATGGAAGGAAGGCAAGGGAAAGCAAAGAAAGGCAAGTGTAACGGAAGGAACGGCACGGCAAGGGGAAACAAGGCTAAGGCACGACAACGCACGCTAGGCAATGCACGGCAAGGCAAGGAAAGGGTAACGCATGGGAAAGCACGGTCAGGCGATTCAAGGCTAAGTCACGACAACGCAAGGCTAGGCAATGCACGGAAAGCAAGCAAAGAGTAACGGAACGCAAGGAAGGCAAGGGAAAGCAAGGAAAGGCAAGTGTAACGGAAGGAACGGCACGGCAAGGGGAAACAAGGCTAAGGCACGACAACGCACGGCTAGGCAATGCACGGCAAGGCAAGGAAAGCTTAAAGCATAGGAAGGCAAGGTCAGTCGAAATAAGGCAAAGGCACGACAACGCAAGGCTAGGCAATTCAGGGAAGACAAGCAAAGAGTAACGGAAGGTAAGCAAGGCAAGGAAAAGCAAGGAAAGTCAAGGGTAACGGAAGGAACGGCACGGCAAGGGGAAAGAAGTCTAAGGCACGACACCGAACGCTAGGCAATGAACGGCAAGGCAAGGAAAGGGATACGCATGGGAAAGCACGGTCAGGCGAGGCAAGGCTAAGGCACGACAACGCAAGGCTAGGCAATGCACGGAAGGCAAGCAAAGAGTAACGGAAGGTAAGGAAGGCAAAGGAAAGCAAGGAAACGCAATGGTAACGGAAGGAACGGCACGGCAAGGGGAAACAAGGCTAAGGCACGACAACGCATGCTAGGCAATGCACGGCAAGGCAAGGAAAGGGTAACGCATGGGAAAGCACGGTCAGGCGAGGGAAAGCTAAGGCCTGACAACGCAAGGCTAGGCAATGCACGGAAGGCAAGCAAAGAGTAACGGAACGCAAGGAAGGCAAGGGAAAGCAAGGGAAGGCAATGGTAACGGAAGGAACGGCACGGCAAGGGGTAACAAGGCTAAGGCACGACAACGCAGGGCTAGGCAATGCCCGGCAAGGCAAGCAAAGAGTAACGGAAGGAAAGGAAGGCAAGGCAAAGCCAGGCAAGGCAAGTGTAACAAAAGGCACGCAACGGCAAGGGGAAACAAGGCTAAGGCACGACAGCACACGGCTAGGAAATGCACGGCAAGGCAAGGAAAGGGTAACGCAAGGCAAGGCACGGTGAGGCTAGGCAAGGTTAATGCACGACAACGCAAGGCTAGGCAATGCACGACAATGCAAGGAAAGCTTAAAGCAAAGGAAGGCACGGTCAGGCGAGATAAGGCTAAGGCACGACAACGGAGGGCTAGGCAATGCACGGAAGGCAAGCAAAGAGTAACGGAAGGTAAGGAAGGCAAGGGAAAGCAAGGAAAGGCAATGGTAACGGGAGGAACGGCACGGCAAGGGGAAACAAGGCTAAGGCACGACAACGCACGCTAGGCAATGCACGGCAAGGCAAGGAAAGGGTCACGCATGGGAAAGCCCGGTCAGGCGAGGCAAGGCTAAGGCACGACAACCCAAGGCTAGGCAATGCACGGAAGGCAAGCAAAGAGAAACGGAAGGTAAGGAAGGAAAGGGAAAGCAAAGAAAGGCAAGTGTAACGGAAGGAACGGCACGGCAAGGGGAAACAAGGCTAAGGCACGACAACGCACGGCTAGGCAATGCACGGCAAGGCAAGCAAAGGGTAACGCAAGGAAAGGCACGGTGAGGCTAGGCAAGGCTAATGCACAAAAACGCAAGGCTAGGCGATGCACGACAATGCAAGGAAAGCTTAAAGGAAAGGAAGGCAAGGTCAGGCGAGATAAGGCTAAGGCACGACAACGCAAGGCTAGGAAATTCAGGGAAGGCAAGTAAAGAGTAACGGAAGGTAAGCAAGGCAAGAAAAAGGAAGGAAAGGCCAGGGTAACGGAAGGAACGGCACGGCAAGGGGAAACAAGTCTAAGGCACGACACCGAACGCTAGGCAATGAACGGCAAGGCAAGGAAAGGGTAACGCATTTGAACGTACGGTCAGGCGCGGCAACGCTAAGGCACGACAACGCAAGGCTAGGCAATGCACGGAAGGCAAGCAAAGAGTAACGGAAGGTAAGGAAGGCAAGGGAAAGGAAGGAAAGGCAAGTGTAACGGAAGGAACGGCACGGCAAGGGGAAACAAGGCTAAGGCACGACAACGCACGGCTAGGCAATGCACGGCAAGGCAAGGAAAGGGCAACGCATGGGAAAGCACGGTCAGGCGATGCAAGGCTAAGGCATGACAACGCAAGGCTAGGCAATGCACGGAAAGCAAGCAAAGAGTAACGGAACGCAAGGAAGGCAAGGGAAAGCAAGGGAAGGCAAGGGTAACGGAAGGAACGGCACGGCAAGGGGTAACAAGGCTAAGGCACGGCAACGCAGGGCTAGGCAATGCACGGCAAGGCAAGGAAAGGGTAACGCAGGGGAAGGCACGGTCAGGTGAGGCAAGGATAAGGCACGACAATGCAAGGCTAGGCAATGCACGGCAAGGCAAGGAAAGAGTAACGGAAGGAAAGGAAGGCAAGTCAAAGCCAGGAAAGGCAAGTGTAACAAAAGGCACGCCACGGCAAGGGGAAACAAGGCTAAGGCACGACAACGCACGGCTAGGCAATGCACGGCAAGGCAAGGAAAGGGTAACGCAAGGCAAGGCACGTTGAGGCTAGGCAAGGCTAATGCACGACAACGCAAGGCTAGGCAATGCACGACAATGCAAGGAAAGCTTAAAGCAAAGGAAGGCACGGTCAGGCGAGATAAGGCTAAGGCACGACAACGCAAGGCTAGGCAATGCAGGGAAGGGAAGCAAAGAGTAACGGAAGGTACGCAAGGCAAGGAAAAGCAAGGAAAGGCAAGGGTAACGGAAGGAACTGCACGGCAAGGGGAAACAAGGCTAAGGCACGGCAACGCAGGCTGGGCAATGCACGGCAAGGCAAGGAAAGGGTAACGCATGGGAAAGCACGGTCAGGCTTGGCAAGCCTAAGGCATGACAACGCAAGGCAAGGCAATGCACGGAAAGCAAGCAAAGAGTAACGGAACGCAAGGAAGGCAAGGGAAAGCAAGGGAAGGCAAGGGTAACGGAAGGAACGGCACGGCAAGTGGTAACAAGGCTAAGGCACGACAACGCAGGGCTAGGCAATGCACGGCAAGGCAAGGAAAGAGTAACGGAACGGAACGGAAGGCAAGGCAAAGCCAGGCAAGGGAAGTGTAACAAAAGGCACGCAACGGCAAGGGGAAACAAGGCCAAGGCACGACAACACACGGCTAGGAAATGCACGGCAAGGCAAGGAAAGGGTAACGCAAGGCAAGGCACGGTGAGGCTAAGCAAGGCTAATGCACGACAACGCAAGGCTAGGCAATGCACGACAATGCAAGTAAAGCTTAAAGCAAAGGAAGGCACGGTCAGAAGAGATAAGGCTAAGGCACGACAACGCAAGGCTAGGCAATGCAGGGAAGGCAAGCAAAGAGTAACGGAAGGTAAGGAAGGCAAGGGAAAGCAAAGAAAGGCAAGTGTAACGGAAGGAACGGCACGGCAAGGGGAAACAAGGCTAAGGCACGACAACGCACGCTAGGCAATGCACGGCAAGGGAAGGAAAGTGTAACGCATGGGAAAGAACGGTCATGGGAGTCAAGGCTAAGGCACGACAACGCAAGGCTTGGCAATGCACGGAAGGCAAGCAAAGAGTAACGGAAGGTAAGGAAGGCAAGGGAAAGCAAAGAAAGGCAAGTGTAACGGAAGGAACGGCACGGCAAGGGGAAACAAGGCTAAGGCACGATAACGCACGCTAGGCAATGCACGGCAAGGCAAGGAAAGGGTAACGCATGGGAAAGCACGGTCAGGCGAGGCAAGGCTAAGGAAAGGCAACGCAAGGCTAGGCAATGCACGGTAAGCAAGCAAGGAGTAACGGAATGCAAGGAAGGAAAGGGAAAGCAAGGGAAGGCAAGGGTAAAGGAAGGAACGGCACGGCAAGGGGTAACAAAGCTAAGGCACGACAACGCACGCCAGGCAATGCACGGCAAGGCAAGGAAAGAGTAACGCAAGGCAAGTTACGGTGAGGCTAGGCAATGTTAATGCACGACAACGCAAGGCTAGGCAATGCACGACAATGCAAGGAAAGCTTAAAGCAAAGGAAGGCACGGTCAGGCGAGATAAGGCTAAGGCACGACAACGCAAGGCTAGGCAATGCAGGGAAGGGAAGCAAAGAGTAACGGAAGGTACGCAAGGCAAGGAAAAGCAAGGAAAGGCAAGGGTAACGGAAGGAACTGCACGGCAAGGGGAAACAAGGCTAAGGCACGGCAACGCAGGCTGGGCAATGCACGGCAAGGCAAGGAAAGGGTAACGCATGGGAAAGCACGGTCAGGCTTGGCAAGCCTAAGGCATGACAACGCAAGGCAAGGCAATGCACGGAAAGCAAGCAAAGAGTAACGGAACGCAAGGAAGGCAAGGGAAAGCAAGGGAAGGCAAGGGTAACGGAAGGAACGGCACGGCAAGGGGTAACAAGGCTAAGGCACGACAACGCACGGCTAGGCAATGCACGGCAAGGCAAGGAAAGGGTAACGCAAGGCAAGGGAAAGCAAGGGAAGGCAAGGGTAACGGAAGGAACGGCACGGCAAGGGGAAACAAGTCTAAGGCACGGCAACGCACGCTAGGCAATGCACGGCAAGGGAAGGAAAGGTTAACGCATGGGAAAGAACTGTCAGGGGAGGCAAGGCTAAGGCACGACAACGCAGGGCTAGGCAATGCACGGCAAGGCAAGGAAAGAGTAACGGAACGGAACGGAAGGCAAGGCAAAGCCAGGCAAGGCAAGTGTAACAAAAGGCACGCAACGGCACGGGGAAACAAGGCTAAGGCACGACAACACACGGCTAGGAAATGCACGGCAAGGCAAGGAAAGGGTAACGCAAGGCAAGGCACGGTGAGGCTAGGCAAGGCTAATGCACGACAACACAAGGCTAGGCAATGCACGACAATGCAAGTAAAGCTTAAAGCAAAGGAAGGCACGGTCAGAAGAGATAAGGCTAAGGCACGACAACGCAAGGCTAGGCAATGCAGGGAAGGCAAGCAAAGAGTAACGGAAGGTAAGGAAGGGAAAGGAAAGCAAGGAAAGGCAATGGTAACGGAAGGAACGGCACGGCAAGGGGAAACAAGTCTAAGGCTCGACAACGCACGCTACGCAATGCACGGCAAGGGAAGGAAAGGGTAACGCATGGGAAAGAACGGTCAGGGGAGGCAAGGCTAAGGCACGACAACGCAAGGCTTGGCAATGCACGGAAGGCAAGCAAAGAGTAACGGAAGGTAAGGAAGGCAAGGGAAAGAAAAGAAAGGCAAGTGTAACGGAAGGAACGGCACGGCAATGGGAAACAAGGCTAAGGCACGACAACGCACGCTAGGCAATGCACGGCAAGGCAAGGAAAGGGTAACGCATGGGAAAGCACGGTTAGGCGAGGCAAGGCTAAGGAAAGCCAACGCAAGGCTAGGTAATGCACGGTAAGCAAGCAAGGAGTAACGGAATGCAAGGAAGGAAAGGGAAAGCAAGGGAAGGCAAGGGTAACGGAAGGAACGGCACGGCAAGGGGAAACAAGGCTAAGGCACGACAACGCACGCTAGGCAATGCACGGCAAGTAAAGGAAAGGGTAACGCATGGGAAAGCACGGTCAGGCGAGGCAAGGCTAAGGCACGACAACGCAAGGCTAGGCAATGCACGGAAGGCAAGCAAAGAGTAACGGAAGGGAAAGCACGGTCAGGCGATGCAAGGCTAAGGCATGACAACGCAAGGCTAGGCAATGCACGGAAAGCAAGCAAAGAGTAACGGAACGCAAGGAAGGCAAGGGAAAGCAAGGGAAGGCAAGGGTAACGGAAGGAACGGCACGGCAAGGGGTAACAAGGCTAAGGCACGACAACGCACGCTAGGCAATGCACGGCAAGGCAAGGAAAGAGTAACGCAAGGCAAGGTACGGTGAGGCTAGGCAATGTTAATGCACGACAACGCAAGGCTAGGCAATGCACGACAATGCAAGGAAAGCTTAAAGCAAAGGAAGGCACGGTCAGGCGAGATAAGGCTAAGGCACGACAACGCAAGGCTAGGCAATGCACGGAAGGCAAGCAAAGAGTAACAGAAGGTAAGGAAGGCAAGGGAAAGCAAGGAAAGGCAATGGTAACTGAAGGAACGGCACGGCAAGGGGAAACAAGGCTAAGGCACGACAACGCACGCTAGGCAATGCACGGCAAGGCAAGGAAAGGGTAACGCATGGGAAAGCACGGTCAGGCGAGGCAAGGCTAAGGCACGACAACCCAAGGCCAGGCAATGCACGGAAGGCAAGCAAAGAGAAACAGAAGGTAAGGAAGGAAAGGGAAAGCAAAGAAAGGCAAGTGTAACGGAAGGAACGGCACGGCAAGGGGAAACAAGGCTAAGGCAGGACAACGCACGGCTAGGCAATGCACGGTAAAGCAAGCAAAGGGTAACGCAAGGAAAGGCACGGTGAGGCTAGGCAAGGCTAATGCACGAAAACGCAAGGCTAGGCGATGCACGACAATGCAAGGAAAGCTTAAAGCAAAGGAAGGCAAGGTCAGGCGAGATCATTCTAAGGCACGACAACGCAAGGCTAGGAAATTCAGGGAAGGCAAGCAAAGAGTAACGGAAGGTAAGCAAGGCAAGGAAAAGGAAGGAAAGGCCAGGGTAACGGAAGGAACGGCACGGCAAGGGGAAACAAGTCTAAGGCACGACACCGAACGCTAGGCAATGAACGGCAAGGCAAGGAAAGGGTAACGCATTTGAAAGCACGGTCAGGCGAGGCAACGCTAAGGCACGACAACGCAAGGCTAGGCAATGCACGGAAGGCAAGTAAAGAGTAACGGAAGGTAAGGACGGCAAGGGAAAGGAAGGAAAGGCAAGTGTAACGGAAGGAACGGCACGGCAAGGGGTAACAAGGCTAAGGCACGGCAACGCACGGCTAGGCAATGCACGGCAAGGCAAGGAAAGGGTAACGGAGGGGAAGGCACGGTCAGGTGAGGCAAGGATAAGGCACGACAGTACAAGGCTAGGCAATGCACGGCAAGGCAAGGAAAGAGTAACGGAAGGAAAGGAAGGCAAGTCAAAGCCAGGAAAGGCAAGTGTAACAAAAGGCACCCCACGGCAAGGGGAAACAAGGCTAAGGCACGACAACGCACGGCTAGGCAATGCACGGCAAGGCAAGGAAAGGGTAAGGCAAGGCAAGGCACGGTGAGGCTAGGCAAGGCTAATGCACGACAACGCAAGGCTAGGCAATGCACGACAATTCAAGGAAAGCTTAAAGCAAAGGAAGGCACGGTCAGGCGAGATAAGGCTAAGGCACGACAACGCAAGGCTAGGCAATGCAGGGAAGGGAAGCAAAGAGTAACGGAAGGTAAGGAAGGCAAAGGAAAGCAAGGAAAGGCAATGGTAACGGAAGGAAGGGCACGGCAAGGGGAACCAAGTCTAAGGCACGGCAACGCACGCTAGGCAATGCACGGCAAGGGAAGGAAAGGGTAACGCATGGGAAAGAACTGTCAGGGGAGGCAAGGCTAAGGCACGACAACGCAGGGCTAGGCAATGCACGGCAAGGCAAGGAAAGAGTAACGGAACGGAACGGAAGGCAAGGCAAAGCCAGGCAAGGCAAGTGTAACAAAAGGCACGCAACGGCACGGGGAAACAAGGCTAAGGCACGACAACACACGGCTAGGAAATGCACGGCAAGGCAAGGAAAGGGTAACGCAAGGCAAGGCACGGTGAGGCTAGGCAAGGCTAATGCACGACAACACAAGGCTAGGCAATGCACGACAATGCAAGTAAAGCTTAAAGCAAAGGAAGGCACGGTCAGAAGAGATAAGGCTAAGGCACGACAACGCAAGGCTAGGCAATGCAGGGAAGGCAAGCAAAGAGTAACGGAAGGTAAGGAAGGGAAAGGAAAGCAAGGAAAGGCAATGGTAACGGAAGGAACGGCACGGCAAGGGGAAACAAGTCTAAGGCTCGACAACGCACGCTACGCAATGCACGGCAAGGGAAGGAAAGGGTAACGCATGGGAAAGAACGGTCAGGGGAGGCAAGGCTAAGGCACGACAACGCAAGGCTTGGCAATGCACGGAAGGCAAGCAAAGAGTAACGGAAGGTAAGGAAGGCAAGGGAAAGAAAAGAAAGGCAAGTGTAACGGAAGGAACGGCACGGCAATGGGAAACAAGGCTAAGGCACGACAACGCACGCTAGGCAATGCACGGCAAGGCAAGGAAAGGGTAACGCATGGGAAAGCACGGTTAGGCGAGGCAAGGCTAAGGAAAGCCAACGCAAGGCTAGGTAATGCACGGTAAGCAAGCAAGGAGTAAAGGAATGCAAGGAAGGAAAGGGAAAGCAAGGGAAGGCAAGGGTAACGGAAGGAACGGCACGGCAAGGGGAAACAAGGCTAAGGCACGACAACGCACGCTAGGCAATGCACGGCAAGTAAAGGAAAGGGTAACGCATGGGAAAGCACGGTCAGGCGAGGCAAGGCTAAGGCACGACAACGCAAGGCTAGGCAATGCACGGAAGGCAAGCAAAGAGTAACGGAAGGGAAAGCACGGTCAGGCGATGCAAGGCTAAGGCATGACAACGCAAGGCTAGGCAATGCACGGAAAGCAAGCAAAGAGTAACGGAACGCAAGGAAGGCAAGGGAAAGCAAGGGAAGGCAAGGGTAACGGAAGGAACGGCACTGCAAGGGGTAACAAGGCTAAGGCACGACAACGCACGCTAGGCAATGCACGGCAAGGCAAGGAAAGAGTAACGCAAGGCAAGGTACGGTGAGGCTAGGCAATGTTAATGCACGACAACGCAAGGCTAGGCAATGCACGACAATGCAAGGAAAGCTTAAAGCAAAGGAAGGCACGGTCAGGCGAGATAAGGCTAAGGCACGACAACGCAAGGCTAGGCAATGCACGGAAGGCAAGCAAAGAGTAACAGAAGGTAAGGAAGGCAAGGGAAAGCAAGGAAAGGCAATGGTAACTGAAGGAACGGCACGGCAAGGGGAAACAAGGCTAAGGCACGACAACGCACGCTAGGCAATGCACGGCAAGGCAAGGAAAGGGTAACGCATGGGAAAGCACGGTCAGGCGAGGCAAGGCTAAGGCACGACAACCCAAGGCCAGGCAATGCACGGAAGGCAAGCAAAGAGAAACAGAAGGTAAGGAAGGAAAGGGAAAGCAAAGAAAGGCAAGTGTAACGGAAGGAACGGCACGGCAAGGGGAAACAAGGCTAAGGCAGGACAACGCACGGCTAGGCAATGCACGGTAAAGCAAGCAAAGGGTAACGCAAGGAAAGGCACGGTGAGGCTAGGCAAGGCTAATGCACGAAAACGCAAGGCTAGGCGATGCACGACAATGCAAGGAAAGCTTAAAGCAAAGGAAGGCAAGGTCAGGCGAGATCATTCTAAGGCACGACAACGCAAGGCTAGGAAATTCAGGGAAGGCAAGCAAAGAGTAACGGAAGGTAAGCAAGGCAAGGAAAAGGAAGGAAAGGCCAGGGTAACGGAAGGAACGGCACGGCAAGGGGAAACAAGTCTAAGGCACGACACCGAACGCTAGGCAATGAACGGCAAGGCAAGGAAAGGGTAACGCATTTGAAAGCACGGTCAGGCGAGGCAACGCTAAGGCACGACAACGCAAGGCTAGGCAATGCACGGAAGGCAAGCAAAGAGTAACGGAAGGTAAGGACGGCAAGGGAAAGGAAGGAAAGGCAAGTGTAACGGAAGGAACGGCACGGCAAGGGGTAACAAGGCTAAGGCACGGCAACGCAGGGCTAGGCAATGCACGGCAAGGCAAGGAAAGGGTAACGGAGGGGAAGGCACGGTCAGGTGAGGCAAGGATAAGGCACGACAGTACAAGGCTAGGCAATGCACGGCAAGGCAAGGAAAGAGTAACGGAAGGAAAGGAAGGCAAGTCAAAGCCAGGAAAGGCAAGTGTAACAAAAGGCACCCCACGGCAAGGGGAAACAAGGCTAAGGCACGACAACGCACGGCTAGGCAATGCACGGCAAGGCAAGGAAAGGGTAAGGCAAGGCAAGGCACGGTGAGGCTAGGCAAGGCTAATGCACGACAACGCAAGGCTAGGCAATGCACGACAATTCAAGGAAAGCTTAAAGCAAAGGAAGGCACGGTCAGGCGAGATAAGGCTAAGGCACGACAACGCAAGGCTAGGCAATGCAGGGAAGGGAAGCAAAGAGTAACGGAAGGTAAGGAAGGCAAAGGAAAGCAAGGAAAGGCAATGGTAACGGAAGGAAGGGCACGGCAAGGGGAAACAAGTCTAAGGCACGGCAACGCACGCTAGGCAATGCACGGCAAGGGAAGGAAAGGGTAACGCATGGGAAAGAACTGTCAGGGGAGGCAAGGCTAAGGCACGACAACGCAGGGCTAGGCAATGCACGGCAAGGCAAGGAAAGAGTAACGGAACGGAACGGAAGGCAAGGCAAAGCCAGGCAAGGCAAGTGTAACAAAAGGCACGCAACGGCACGGGGAAACAAGGCTAAGGCACGACAACACACGGCTAGGAAATGCACGGCAAGGCAAGGAAAGGGTAACGCAAGGCAAGGCACGGTGAGGCTAGGCAAGGCTAATGCACGACAACACAAGGCTAGGCAATGCACGACAATGCAAGTAAAGCTTAAAGCAAAGGAAGGCACGGTCAGAAGAGATAAGGCTAAGGCACGACAACGCAAGGCTAGGCAATGCAGGGAAGGCAAGCAAAGAGTAACGGAAGGTAAGGAAGGGAAAGGAAAGCAAGGAAAGGCAATGGTAACGGAAGGAACGGCACGGCAAGGGGAAACAAGTCTAAGGCTCGACAACGCACGCTACGCAATGCACGGCAAGGGAAGGAAAGGGTAACGCATGGGAAAGAACGGTCAGGGGAGGCAAGGCTAAGGCACGACAACGCAAGGCTTGGCAATGCACGGAAGGCAAGCAAAGAGTAACGGAAGGTAAGGAAGGCAAGGGAAAGAAAAGAAAGGCAAGTGTAACGGAAGGAACGGCACGGCAATGGGAAACAAGGCTAAGGCACGACAACGCACGCTAGGCAATGCACGGCAAGGCAAGGAAAGGGTAACGCATGGGAAAGCACGGTTAGGCGAGGCAAGGCTAAGGAAAGCCAACGCAAGGCTAGGTAATGCACGGTAAGCAAGCAAGGAGTAACGGAATGCAAGGAAGGAAAGGGAAAGCAAGGGAAGGCAAGGGTAACGGAAGGAACGGCACGGCAAGGGGAAACAAGGCTAAGGCACGACAACGCACGCTAGGCAATGCACGGCAAGTAAAGGAAAGGGTAACGCATGGGAAAGCACGGTCAGGCGAGGCAAGGCTAAGGCACGACAACGCAAGGCTAGGCAATGCACGGAAGGCAAGCAAAGAGTAACGGAAGGGAAAGCACGGTCAGGCGCGATGCAAGGCTAAGGCATGACAACGCAAGGCTAGGCAATGCACGGAAAGCAAGCAAAGAGTAACGGAACGCAAGGAAGGCAAGGGAAAGCAAGGGAAGGCAAGGGTAACGGAAGGAACGGCACGGCAAGGGGTAACAAGGCTAAGGCACGGCAACGCAGGGCTAGGCAATGCACGGCAAGGAAAGGAAAGGGTAACGCAGGGGAAGGCACGGTCAGGTGAGGCAAGGATAAGGCACGACAATGCAAGGCTAGGCAATGCACGGCAAGGCAAGGAAAGAGTAACGGAAGGAAAGGAAGGGAAGTCAAAGCCAGGAAAGGCAAGTGTAACAAAAGGCACGCCACGGCAAGGGGAAACAAGGCTAAGGTACGACAACGCACGGCTAGGCAATGCACGGCAAGGCAAGGAAAGGGTAACGCAAGGCAAGGCACGGTGAGGCTAGGCAAGGCTAATGCACGACAACGCAAGGCTAAGCAATGCACGACAATGCAAGGAAAGCTTAAAGCAAAGGAAGGCACGGTCAGGCGAGATAAGCCTAAGGCATGACAACGCAAGGCTAGGCAATGCACGGAAAGCAAGCAAAGAGTAACGGAACGCAAGGAAGGCAAGGGAAAGCAAGGGAAGGCAAGGGTAACGGAAGGAACGGCACGGCAAGGGGTAACAAGGCTAAGGCACGACAACGCAGGGCTAGGCAATGCACGGCAAGGCAAGGAAAGAGTAACGGAAGGAACGGAAGGCAAGGCAAAGCCAGGCAAGGCAAGTGTAACGGAAGGAACGGCACGGCAAGGGGAAACAAGGCTAAGGCAAGACAACGCACGGCTAGGCAATGCACAGCAAGGCAAGCAAAAGTTAACGCAAGGAAAGGCACGGTGAGGTTAGGCAAGGCTAATGCACGAAAACGCAAGGCTAGGCGACGCACGACAATGCAAGGAAACTGAAAGCAAAGGAAGGCAAGGTCGGGCGAGATAAGGCTAAGGCACGACAAGGCAAAGCTAGGAAATTCAGGGAAGGCAAGCAAAGACTAACGGAAGGTAAGCAAGGCAAGGAAAAGGAAGGAAAGGCCAGGGTAACGGAAGGAACGGCACGGCAAGGGGAAACAAGTCTAAGGCACGACACCGAACGCTAGGCAATGAACGGCAAGGCAAGGAAAGGGTAACGCATTTGAAAGCACGGTCAGGCGAGGCAACGCTAAGCCACGACAACGCAAGGCTAGGCAATGCACGGAAGGCAAGCAAAGAGAAACGGAAGGTAAGGAAGGCAAGGGAAAAGAAGGAAAGGCAAGTGTAACGGAAGGAACAGCACGGCAAGGGGAAACAAGGCTAAGGCACGACAACGCACGGCTAGGCAATGCACGGAAAGGCAAGGAAAGGGTAACGCATGGGAAAGCACGGTCAGGCGAGGCAAGGCTAAGGCATGACAAGGCAAGGCTAGGCAAAGCACGGAAAGCAAGCAAAGAGTAACGGAACGCAAGGAAGGCCAGGGAAAGCAAGGGAAGGCAAGGGTAACGGAAGGAACGGCACGGCAAGGGGGAACAAGTCTCAGGCACGACACCGAACGCTAGGCAATGAACGGCAAGGCAAGGAAAGGGTAACGCATGGGAAAGCACGGTCAGGCGAGGCAAGGCTAAGGCATGACAACGCAAGGCTAGGCAATGCACGGAAAGCAAGCAAAGAGTAACGGAACGCAAGGAAGGCAAGGGAAAGCAAGGGAAGGCAAGGGTAACGGAAGGAACGGCACGGCAAGGGGTAAGAAAGCTAAGGCACGACAACGCAGGGCTACTCAATGCACGGCAAGGCAAGGAAAGGGTAACGCAGGGGAAGGCACGGTCAGGTGAGGCAAGGATAAGGCACGACAATGCAAGGCTAGGCAATGCACGGCAAGGCAAGGAAAGAGTAACGGAAGGAAAGGAAGGCAAGGCAAAGCCAGGCAAGGCAAGTGTAACAAAAGGCACGACACGGCAAGGGGAATCAAGGCTAAGGCACGACAACGCACGGCTAGGCAATGCACGGCAAGGCAAGGAAAGGGTAACGCAAGGCAAGGCACGGTGAGGCTAGGCAAGGCTAATGCACGACAACGCAAGGCTAGGCAATGCACGACAATGCAAGGAAAGCTTAAAGCAAAGGAAGGCACGGTCAGGCGAGATAAGGCTAAGGCACGACAACGCAAGGCTAGGCAATGCACGGAAGGCAAGCAAAGAGTAACGGAAGGTAAGGAAGGCAAGGGAAAGCAAAGAAAGGCAAGTGTAACGGAAGGAACGGCACGGCAAGGGGAAACAAGGCTAAGGCACGACAACGCACGCTAGGCAATGCACGGGAAGGGAAGGTAAGGGTAACGCATGGGAAAGAACGGTCAGGGGAGGCAAGGCTAAGGCACGACAACGCAAGGCTTGGCAATGCACGGAAGGCAAGCAAAGAGTAACGGAATGTAAGAAAGGCAAGGGAAAGCAAAGAAAGGCAAGTGTAACGGAAGGAACGGCACGGCAAGGGGAAACAAGGCTAAGGCACGATAACGCACGCTAGGCAATGCACGGCAAGGCAAGGAAAGGGTAACGCATGGGAAAGCACGGTCAGGCGAGGCAAGGCTAAGGAAAGCCAACGCAAGGCTAGGCAATGCACGGTAAGCAAGCAAGGAGTAACGGAATGCAAGGAAGGAAAGGGAAAGCAAGGGAAGGCAAGGGTAACGGAAGGAACGGCACGGCAAGGGGTAAGAAGGCTAAGGCACGACAACGCAGGGCTAGGCAATGCACGGCAAGGCAAGGAAAGGGTAACGCAGGGGAAGGCACGGTCAGGTGAGGCAAGGATAAGGCACGACAATGCAAGGCTAGGCAATGCACGGCAAGGTAAGGAAAGAGTAACGGAAGGAAAGGAAGGCAAATCAAAGCCAGGAAAGGCAACTGTAACAAAAGGCACGCCACGGCAATGGGAAACAAGGCTAAGGCACGACAACGCACGGCTAGGGAATGCACGGCAAGGCAAGGAAAGGGTAACGCAAGGCAAGGCACGGTGAGGCTAGGCAAGGCTAATTCACGACAACGTAAGGCTAGGCAATGCACGACAATGCAAGGAAAGCTTAAAGAAAAGGAAGGCACGGTCAGGCGAGATAAGGCTAAGGCACGACAACGCAAGGCTAGGCAATGCAGGGAAGGGAAGCAATGAGTAACGGAAGGTAAGCAAGGCAAGGAAAAGCAAGGAAAGGCAAGGGTAATGGAAGGAACTGCACGGCAAGGGGAAACAAGGCTAAGGCACGGCAACGCAGGCTGGGCAATGCACGGCAAGGCAAGGAAAGGGTAACGCATGGGAAAGCACGTTCAGGCGAGGCAAGGCTAAGGCACGACAACGCAAGGCTAGGCAATGCACGGAAGGCAAGCAAAGTGTAACGGAACGCAAGGAAGGCAAGGGAAAGCAAGGGAAGGCAAGGGTAACGGAAGGAACGGCACGGCAAGGGGTAACATGGCTAAGGCACGACAACGCAGGGCTAGGCAATGCACGGCAAGGCAAGGAAAGAGTAACGGAAGGAACGGAAGGCAAGGCAAAGCCAGGCAAGGCAAGTGTAACGGAAGGAACGGCACGGCAAGGGGAAACAAGGCTAAGGCACGACAACGCACGGCTAGGCAATGCACGGCAAGGCAAGCAAAAGTTAACGCAAGGAAAGGCACTGTGAGGCTAGGCAAGGCTAATGCACGAAAACGCAAGGCTAGGCGGCGCACGACAATGCAAGGAAACTGAAAGCAAAGGAAGGCAAGGTCAGGCGAGATAAGGCTAAGGCACGACAAGGCAAGGCTAGGAAATTCAGGGAAGGCAAGCAAAGACTAACGGAAGGTAAGCAAGGCAAGGAAAAGGAAGGAAAGGCCAGGGTAACGGAAGGAACGGCACGGCAAGGGGAAACAAGTCTAAGGCACGACACCGAACGCTAGGCAATGAACGGCAAGGCAAGGAAAGGGTAACGCATTTGAAAGCACGTTCAGGCAAGGCAACGCTAAGCCACGACAACGCAAGGCTAGGCAATGCACGGAAGGCAAGCAAAGAGAAACGGAAGGTAAGGAAGGCAAGGGAAAGGAAGGAAAGGCAAGTGTAACGGAAGGAACAGCACGGCAAGGGGAAACAAGGCTAAGGCACGACAACGCACGGCTAGGCAATGCACGGAAAGGCAAGGAAAGGGTAACGCATGGGAAAGCACGGTCAGGCGAGGCAAGGCTAAGGCATGACAAGGCAAGGCTAGGCAAAGCACGGAAAGCAAGCAAAGAGTAACGGAACGCAAGGAAGGCCAGGGAAAGCAAGGGAAGGCAAGGGTAACGGAAGGAACGGCACGGCAAGGGGGAACAAGTCTCAGGCACGACACCGAACGCTAGGCAATGAACGGCAAGGCAAGGAAAGGGTAACGCATGGGAAAGCACGGTCAGGCGAGGCAAGGCTAAGGCATGACAACGCAAGGCTAGGCAATGCACGGAAAGCAAGCAAAGAGTAACGGAACGCAAGGAAGGCAAGGGAAAGCAAGGGAAGGCAAGGGTAACGGAAGGAACGGCACGGCAAGGGGTAAGAAAGCTAAGGCACGACAACGCAGGGCTACTCAATGCACGGCAAGGCAAGGAAAGGGTAACGCAGGGGAAGGCACGGTCAGGTGAGGCAAGGATAAGGCACGACAATGCAAGGCTAGGCAATGCACGGCAAGGCAAGGAAAGAGTAACGGAAGGAAAGGAAGGCAAGGCAAAGCCAGGCAAGGCAAGTGTAACAAAAGGCACGACACGGCAAGGGGAATCAAGGCTAAGGCACGACAACGCACGGCTAGGCAATGCACGGCAAGGCAAGGAAAGGGTAACGCAAGGCAAGGCACGGTGAGGCTAGGCAAGGCTAATGCACGACAACGCAAGGCTAGGCAATGCACGACAATGCAAGGAAAGCTTAAAGCAAAGGAAGGCACGGTCAGGCGAGATAAGGCTAAGGCACGACAACGCAAGGCTAAGCACGGAAGGCACGACAACGCAAAGGCTAGGAAGGAACAATGCACGGAAGGCAAGCAAAGAGTAACGCATGAAGGGTCAAGGCAAGGCTAAGGCACGAAAGCAAGGCTTGGCAATGCACGGAAGGCAAGCAAAGAGTAACGGAATGTAAGAAAGGCAAGGAAGGAACAAGTGCACGGCAAGGGGAAACAAGGCTAAGGCACGATAACGCACGCTAGGCAATGCACGGCAAGGCAAGGAAAGGGTAACGCATGGGAAAGCACGGTCAGGCGAGGCAAGGCTAAGGAAAGCCAACGCAAGGCTAGGCAATGCACGGTAAGCAAGCAAGGAGTAACGGAATGCAAGGAAGGAAAGGGAAAGCAAGGGAAGGCAAGGGTAACGGAAGGAACGGCACGGCAAGGGGTAAGAAGGCTAAGGCACGACAACGCAGGGCTAGGCAATGCACGGCAAGGCAAGGAAAGGGTAACGCAGGGGAAGGCACGGTCAGGTGAGGCAAGGATAAGGCACGACAATGCAAGGCTAGGCAATGCACGGCAAGGTAAGGAAAGAGTAACGGAAGGAAAGGAAGGCAAATCAAAGCCAGGAAAGGCAACTGTAACAAAAGGCACGCCACGGCAATGGGAAACAAGGCTAAGGCACGACAACGCACGGCTAGGGAATGCACGGCAAGGCAAGGAAAGGGTAACGCAAGGCAAGGCACGGTGAGGCTAGGCAAGGCTAATTCACGACAACGTAAGGCTAGGCAATGCACGACAATGCAAGGAAAGCTTAAAGCAAAGGAAGGCACGGTCAGGCGAGATAAGGCTAAGGCACGACAACGCAAGGCTAGGCAATGCAGGGAAGGGAAGCAAAGAGTAACGGAAGGTAAGCAAGGCAAGGAAAAGCAAGGAAAGGCAAGGGTAACGGAAGGAACTGCACGGCAAGGGGAAACAAGGCTAAGGCACGGCAACGCAGGCTGGGCAATGCACGGCAAGGCAAGGAAAGGGTAACGCATGGGAAAGCACGGTCAGGCGAGGCAAGGCTAAGGCACGACAACGCAAGGCTAGGCAATGCACGGAAGGCAAGCAAAGAGTAACGGAACGCAAGGAAGGCAAGGGAAAGCAAGGGAAGGCAAGGGTAACGGAAGGAACGGCACGGCAAGGGGTAACATGGCTAAGGCACGACAACGCAGGGCTAGGCAATGCACGGCAAGGCAAGGAAAGAGTAACGGAAGGAACGGAAGGCAAGGCAAAGCCAGGCAAGGCAAGTGTAACGGAAGGAACGGCACGGCAAGGGGAAACAAGGCTAAGGCACGACAACGCACGGCTAGGCAATGCACGGCAAGGCAAGCAAAAGTTAACGCAAGGAAAGGCACTGTGAGGCTAGGCAAGGCTAATGCACGAAAACGCAAGGCTAGGCGGCGCACGACAATGCAAGGAAACTGAAAGCAAAGGAAGGCAAGGTCAGGCGAGATAAGGCTAAGGCACGACAAGGCAAGGCTAGGAAATTCAGGGAAGGCAAGCAAAGACTAACGGAAGGTAAGCAAGGCAAGGAAAAGGAAGGAAAGGCCAGGGTAACGGAAGGAACGGCACGGCAAGGGGAAACAAGTCTAAGGCACGACACCGAACGCTAGGCAATGAACGGCAAGGCAAGGAAAGGGTAACGCATTTGAAAGCACGTTCAGGCAAGGCAACGCTAAGCCACGACAACGCAAGGCTAGGCAATGCACGGAAGGCAAGCAAAGAGAAACGGAAGGTAAGGAAGGCAAGGGAAAGGAAGGAAAGGCAAGTGTAACGGAAGGAACAGCACGGCAAGGGGAAACAAGGCTAAGGCACGACAATGCACGGCTAGGCAATGCACGGAAAGGCAAGGAAAGGGTAACGCATGGGAAAGCACGGTCAGGCGAGGCAAGGCTAAGGCATGACAACGCAAGGCTAGGCAATGCACGGAAAGCAAGCAAAGAGTAACGGAACGCAAGGAAGGCAAGGGAAAGCAAGGGAAGGCAAGGGTAACGGAAGGAACGGCACGGCAAGGGGTAACAAGGCTAAGGAACGGCAACGCAGGGCTAGGTAATGCATGGCAAGGCAAGGAAAGGGTAACGCAGGGGAAGGCACGGTCAGGTGAGGCAAGGATAAGGCACGACAATGGAAGGCTAGGCAATGCACGGCAAGGTAAGGAAAGAGTAACGGAAGGAAAGGAAGGCAAATCAAAGCCATGAAAGGCAACTGTAACAAAAGGCACGCCACGGCAATGGGAAACAAGGCTAAGGCACGACAACGCACGGCTAGGGAATTCACGGCAAGGCAAGGAAAGGGTAACGCAAGGCAAGGCACGGTGAGGCTAGGCAAGGCTAATGCACGACAACGCAAGGCTAGGCAATGCACGACAATGCAAGGAAAGCTTAAAGAAAAGGAAGGCACGGTCAGGCGAGATAAGGCTAAGGCACGACAACGCAAGGCTAGGCAATGCAGGGAAGGGAAGCAAAGAGTAACGGAAGGTAAGCAAGGCAAGGAAAAGCAAGGAAAGGCAAGGGTAACGGAAGGAACTGCACGGCAAGGGGAAACAAGGCTAAGGCACGGCAACGCAGGCTGGGCAATGCACGGCAAGGCAAGGAAAGGGTAACGCATGGGAAAGCACGTTCAGGCGAGGCAAGGCTAAGGCACGACAACGCAAGGCTAGGCAATGCACGGAAGGCAAGCAAAGAGTAACGGAAGGTAAGGAAGGCAAGGGAAAGCAAAGAAAGGCAAGTGTAACGGAAGGAACTGCACGGCAAGGGGAAACAAGGCTAAGGCACGACAACGCACGGCTAGGCAATGCACGGCAAGGCAAGCAAAGGGTAACGCAAGGCAAGGCACTGTGAGGCTAGGCAAGGCTAATGCACGAAAACGCAAGGCTAGGCAATGCACGACAATGCAAGGAAAGCTTAAAGCAAGGAAGGCAAGGTCAGGCGAGATAAGGCAAAGGCACGACAACGCAAGGCTAGGCAATTCAGGGAAGGCAAGCAAAGAGTAACGGAAGGTAAGGAAGGCAAGGAAAAGCAAGGAAAGGCAAGGGTAACGGAAGGAACGGCACGGCAAGGGGGAACAAGTCTCAGGCACGACACCGAACGCTAGGCAATGAACGGCAAGGCAAGGAAAGGGTAACGCATGGGAAAGCACGGTCAGGCGAGGCAAGGATAAGGCACGACAATGCAAGGCTAGGCAATGCACGGCAAGGCAAGGAAAGAGTAACGGAAGGAAAGGAAGGCAAGGCAAAGCCAGGCAAGGCAAGTGTAACAAAAGGCACGCCACGGCAAGGGGAATCAAGGCTAAGGCACGACAACGCACGGCTAGGCAATGCACGGCAAGGCAAGGAAAGGGTAACGCAAGGCAAGGCACTGTGAGCCTAGGCAAGGCTAATGCACGACAACGCAAGGCTAGGCAATGCACGACAATGCAAGGAAAGCTGAAAGAAAAGGAAGGCACGGTCAGGCGAGATAAGGCTAAGGCACGACAACGCAAGGCTAGGCAATGCACGGAAGGCAAGCAAAGAGTAACGGAAGGTAAGGAAGGCAAGGGAAAGCAAGGAAAGGCAAGCGTAACGGAAGGAACGGCACGGCAAGGGGAAACAAGGCTAAGGCACGACAACGCACGCTAGGCAATGCACGGCAAGGCAAGGAAAGGGTAACGCATGGGAAAGCACGGTGAGGCGAGGCAAGCCTAAGGCATGACAACGCAAGGCTAGGCAATGCACGGAAAGCAAGCAAAGAGTAACGGAACGCAAGGAAGGCAAGGGAAAGCAAGGGAAGGCAAGGGTAACGGAAGGAACGGCACGGCAAGGGGTAACAAGGCTAAGGCACGACAACGCACGCTAGGCAATGCACGGCAAGGGAAGGAAAGGGTAACGCATGGGAAAGAA
Source organism: Macrotis lagotis (assembly GCF_037893015.1). NCBI lineage: Eukaryota > Metazoa > Chordata > Mammalia > Peramelemorphia > Peramelidae > Macrotis > Macrotis lagotis. The sequence goes on along the minus strand of NW_027422164.1, from coordinate 57,315 downwards.
CGGTCAGGGGAGGCAAGGCTAAGGCACGACAACGCAAGGCTTGGCAATGCACGGAAGGCAAGCAAAGAGTAACGGAACGCAAGGAAGGCAAGGGAAAGCAAAGAAAGGCAAGTGTAACGGAAGGAACGGCACGGCAAGGGGAAACAAGGCTAAGGCACGACAACGCACGCTAGGCAATGCACGGCAAGGCAAGGAAAGGGTAACGCAAGGCAAGGCACGGTGAGGCTAGGCAAGGTTAATGCACGACAACGCAAGGCTAGGCAATGCACGACAATGCAAGGAATGCTTAAAGCAAAGGAAGGCACGGTCAGGCGAGATAAGGCTAAGGCACGACAACGCAAGGCTAGGCAATGCACGGAAGGCAAGCAAAGAGTAACGGAAGGTAAGGAAGGCAAGGGAAAGCAAGGAAAGGCAAGGGTAACGGAAGGAACTGCACGGCAAGGGGAAACAAGGCTAAGGCACGGCAACGCAGGCTGGGCAATGCACGGCAAGGCAAGGAAAGGGTAACGCATGGGAAAGCACGTTCAGGCGAGGCAAAGCTAAGGCACGACAACGCAAGGCTAGGCAATGCACGGAAGGCAAGCAAAGAGTAACGGAAGGTAAGGAAGGCAAGGGAAAGCAAAGAAAGGCAAGTGTAACGGAAGGAACTGCACGGCAAGGGGAAACAAGGCTAAGGCACGACAACGCACGCTAGGCAATGCACGGCAAGGCAAGGAAAGGGTAACGCATGGGAAAGCACGGTCAGGCGAGGCAAGCCTAAGGCATGACAACGCAAGTCTAGGCAATGCACGGAAAGCAAGCAAAGAGTAACGGAAAGCAAGGAAGGCAAGGGAAAGCAAGGGAAGGCAAGGGTAACGGAAGGAACGGCACGGCAAGGGGTAACATGGCTAAGGCACGACAACGCAGGGCTAGGCAATGCACGGCAAGGCAAGGAAAGAGTAACGGAAGGAACGGAAGGCAAGGCAAAGCCAGGCAAGGCAAGTGTAACGGAAGGAACGGCACGGCAAGGGGAAACAAGGCTAAGGCACGACAACGCACGGCTAGGCAATGCACGGCAAGGCAAGCAAAAGTTAACGCAAGGAAAGGCACTGTGAGGCTAGGCAAGGCTAATGCACGAAAACGCAAGGCTAGGCGGCGCACGACAATGCAAGGAAACTGAAAGCAAAGGAAGGCAAGGTCAGGCGAGATAAGGCTAAGGCACGACAAGGCAAGGCTAGGAAATTCAGGGAAGGCAAGCAAAGACTAACGGAAGGTAAGCAAGGCAAGGAAAAGGAAGGAAAGGCCAGGGTAACGGAAGGAACGGCACGGCAAGGGGAAACAAGTCTAAGGCACGACACCGAACGCTAGGCAATGAACGGCAAGGCAAGGAAAGGGTAACGCATTTGAAAGCACGGTCAGGCGAGGCAACGCAAAGCCACGACAACGCAAGGCTAGGCAATGCACGGAAGGCAAGCAAAGAGAAACGGAAGGTAAGGAAGGCAAGGGAAAGGAAGGAAAGGCAAGTGTAACGGAAGGAACAGCACGGCAAGGGGAAACAAGGCTAAGGCACGACAATGCACGGCTAGGCAATGCACGGAAAGGCAAGGAAAGGGTAACGCATGGGAAAGCACGGTCAGGCGAGGCAAGGCTAAGGCATGACAACGCAAGGCTAGGCAATGCACGGAAAGCAAGCAAAGAGTAACGGAACGCAAGGAAGGCAAGGGAAAGCAAGGGAAGGCAAGGGTAACGGAAGGAACGGCACGGCAAGGGGTAACAAGGCTAAGGCACGGCAACGCAGGGCTAGGTAATGCATGGCAAGGCAAGGAAAGGGTAACGCAGGGGAAGGCACGGTCAGGTGAGGCAAGGATAAGGCACGACAATGGAAGGCTAGGCAATGCACGGCAAGGTAAGGAAAGAGTAACGGAAGGAAAGGAAGGCAAATCAAAGCCATGAAAGGCAACTGTAACAAAAGGCACGCCACGGCAATGGGAAACAAGGCTAAGGCACGACAACGCACGGCTAGGGAATTCACGGCAAGGCAAGGAAAGGGTAACGCAAGGCAAGGCACGGTGAGGCTAGGCAAGGCTAATGCACGACAACGCAAGGCTAGGCAATGCACGACAATGCAAGGAAAGCTTAAAGAAAAGGAAGGCACGGTCAGGCGAGATAAGGCTAAGGCACGACAACGCAAGGCTAGGCAATGCAGGGAAGGGAAGCAAAGAGTAACGGAAGGTAAGCAAGGCAAGGAAAAGCAAGGAAAGGCAAGGGTAACGGAAGGAACTGCACGGCAAGGGGAAACAAGGCTAAGGCACGGCAACGCAGGCTGGGCAATGCACGGCAAGGCAAGGAAAGGGTAACGCATGGGAAAGCACGTTCAGGCGAGGCAAGGCTAAGGCACGACAACGCAAGGCTAGGCAATGCACGGAAGGCAAGCAAAGAGTAACGGAAGGTAAGGAAGGCAAGGGAAAGCAAAGAAAGGCAAGTGTAACGGAAGGAACTGCACGGCAAGGGGAAACAAGGCTAAGGCACGACAACGCACGGCTAGGCAATGCACGGCAAGGCAAGCAAAGGGTAACGCAAGGCAAGGCACTGTGAGGCTAGGCAAGGCTAATGCACGAAAACGCAAGGCTAGGCAATGCACGACAATGCAAGGAAAGCTTAAAGCAAGGAAGGCAAGGTCAGGCGAGATAAGGCAAAGGCACGACAACGCAAGGCTAGGCAATTCAGGGAAGGCAAGCAAAGAGTAACGGAAGGTAAGGAAGGCAAGGAAAAGCAAGGAAAGGCAAGGGTAACGGAAGGAACGGCACGGCAAGGGGGAACAAGTCTCAGGCACGACACCGAACGCTAGGCAATGAACGGCAAGGCAAGGAAAGGGTAACGCATGGGAAAGCACGGTCAGGGGAGGCAAGGATAAGGCACGACAATGCAAGGATAGGCAATGCACGGCAAGGCAAGGAAAGAGTAACGGAAGGAAAGGAAGGCAAGGCAAAGCCAGGCAAGGCAAGTGTAACAAAAGGCACGCCACGGCAAGGGGAATCAAGGCTAAGGCACGACAACGCACGGCTAGGCAATGCACGGCAAGGCAAGGAAAGGGTAACGCAAGGCAAGGCACGGTGAGCCTAGGCAAAGCTAATGCACGACAACGCAAGGCTAGGCAATGCACGACAATGCAAGGAAAGCTGAAAGAAAAGGAAGGCACGGTCAGGCGAGATAAGGCTAAGGCACGACAACGCAAGGCTAGGCAATGCACGGAAGGCAAGCAAAGAGTAACGGAAGGTAAGGAAGGCAAGGGAAAGCAAGGAAAGGCAAGCGTAACGGAAGGAACGGCACGGCAAGGGGAAACAAGGCTAAGGCACGACAACGCACGCTAGGCAATGCACGGCAAGGCAAGGAAAGGGTAACGCATGGGAAAGCACGGTGAGGCGAGGCAAGCTAAGGCATGACAACGCAAGGCTAGGCAATGCACGGAAAGCAAGCAAAGAGTAACGGAACGCAAGGAAGGCAAGGGAAAGCAAGGGAAGGCAAGGGTAACGGAAGGAACGGCACGGCAAGGGGAAACAAGGCTAAGGCACGACAACGCACGCTAGGCAATGCACGGCAAGGCAAGGAAAGGGTAACGCAAGGCAAGGCACGGTGAGGCTAGGCAAGGCTAATGCACGACAACGCAAGGCTAGGCAATGCACGACAATGCAAGGAAAGCTTAAAGCAAAGGAAGGCACGGTCAGGCGAGATAAGGCTAAGGCACGACAACGCAAGGCTAGGCAATGCACGGAAGGCAAGCAAAGAGTAACGGAAGGTAAGGAAGGCAAGGGAAAGCAAGGAAAGGCAAGGGTAACGGAAGGAACTGCACGGCAAGGGGAAACAAGGCTAAGGCACGGCAACGCAGGCTGGGCAATGCACGGCAAGGCAAGGAAAGGGTAACGCATGGGAAAGCACGTTCAGGCGAGGCAAAGCTAAGGCACGACAACGCAAGGCTAGGCAATGCACGGAAGGCAAGCAAAGAGTAACGGAAGGTAAGGAAGGCAAGGGAAAGCAAGGAAAGGCAAGTGTAACGGAAGGAACTGCACGGCAAGGGGAAACAAGGCTAAGGCACGACAACGCACGCTAGGCAATGCACGGCAAGGCAAGGAAAGGGTAACGCATGGGAAAACACGGTCAGGCGAGGCACGCCTAAGGCATGACAACGCAAGGCTAGGCAATGCACGGAAAGCAAGCAAAGAGTAACGGAACGCAAGGAAGGCAAGGGAAAGCAAGGGAAGGCAAGGGTAACGGAAGGAACGGCACGGCAAGGGGTAACATGGCTAAGGCACGACAACGCAGGGCTAGGCAATGCACGGCAAGGCAGGCAAAGAGTAACGGAAGGAAAGGAAGCAACGCAAAGCCAGGCAAGGCAAGTGTAATGGAAGGAACGGCACGGCAAGGGGAAACAAGGCTAAGGCACGACAACGCACGGCTAGGCAATGCACGGCAAGGCAAGCAAAGGGTAACGCAAGGAAAGGCACGGTGAGGCTAGGCAAGGCTAATGCACGAAAACGCAAGGCTAGGCGATGCACGACAATGCAAGGAAAGCTTAAAGCAAAGGAAGGCAAGGTCAGGCGAGATAATTCTAAGGCACGACAACGCAAGGCTAGGAAATTCAAGGAAGGCAAGCAAAGAGTAACGGAAGGCAAGCAAGGCAAGGAAAAGGAAGGAAAGGCCAGGGTAACGGAAGGAACGGCACGGCAAGGGGAAACAAGTCTAAGGCACGACACCGAACGCTAGGCAATGAACGGCAAGGCAAGGAAAGGGAAACGCATTTGAAAGCACGGTCAGGCGAGGCAACGCTAAGGCACGACAACGCAAGGCTAGGCAATGCACGGAAAGCAAGCAAAGAGTAACGGAAGGTAAGGAAGGCAAGGGAAAGGAAGGAAAGGCAAGTGTAACGGAAGGAACGGCACGGCAAGGGGAAACAAGGCTAAGGCACGACAACGCACGGCTAGGCAATGCACGGCAAGGCAAGGAAAGGGTAACGAATGGGAAAGCACGGTCAGGCGATGCAAGGCTAAGGCATGACAACGCAAGGCTTGGCAATGCACGGAAAGCAAGCAAAGAGTAACGGAACGCAAGGAAGGCAAGGGAAAGCAAGGGAAGGCAAGGGTAACGGAAGGAACGGCACGGCAAGGGATAACAAGGCTAAGGCACGGCAACGCAGGGCTAGGCAATGCACGGCAAGGCAAGGAAAGGGTAACGCAGGGGAAGGCACGGTCAGGTGAGGCAAGGATAAGGCACGACAATGCAAGGCTAGGCAATGCACGGCAAGGCAAGGAAAGAGTAACGGAAGGAAAGGAAGGCAAGTCAAAGCCAGGAAAGGCAAGTGTAACAAAAGGCACGCCACGGCAAGGGGAAACAAGGCTAAGGTACGACAACGCACGGCTAGGCAATGTACGGCAAGGCAAGGAAAGGGTAACGCAAGGCAAGGCACGGTGAGGCCAGGCAAGGCTAATGCACGACAACGCAAGGCTAAGCAATGCACGACAATGTAAGGAAAGCTTAAAGCAAAGGAAGGCACGGTCAGGCGAGATAAGTCTAAGGCACGACAACGCAAGGCTAGGCAATGCAGGGAAGGGAAGCAAAGAGTAACGGAAGGCAAGCAAGGCAAGGAAAAGCAAGGAAAGGCAAGGGTAACGGAAGGAACTGCCCGGCAAGGGGAAACAAGGCTAAGGCACGGCAACGCAGGCTGGGCAATGCACGGCAAGGCAAGGAAAGGGTAACGCATGGGAAAGCACGTTCAAGCGAGGCAAGGCTAAGGCACGACAACGCAAGGCTAGGCAATCCACGGAAGGCAAGCAAAGAGTAACGGAAGGTAAGGAAGGCAAGGGAAAGCAAAGAAAGGCAAGTGTAACGGAAGGAACTGCACGGCAAGGGGAAACAAGGCTAAGGCACGACAACGCACGCTAGGCAATGCACGGCAAGGCAAGGAAAGGGTAACGCATGGGAAAGCACGGTCAGGCGAGGCAAGGCTAAGGCATGACAACGCAAGGCTAGGCAATGCACGGAAAGCAAGCAAAGAGTAACGGAACGCAAGGAAGGCAAGGGAAAGCAAGGGAAGGCAAGGGTAACGGAAGGAACGGCACGGCAAGGGGTAAGAAGGCTAAGGCACGACAACGCAGGGCTAGGCAATGCACGGCAAGGCAAGGAAATGGTAACGCAGGGGAAGGCACGGTCAGGTGAGGCAAGGATAAGGCACGACAATGCAAGGCTAGGCAATGCACGGCAAGGCAAGGAAAGAGTAACGGAAGGAAAGGAAGGCAAGGCAAAGCCAGGCAAGGCAAGTGTAACAAAAGGCACGCCACGGCAAGGGGAATCAAGGCTAAGGCACGACAACGCACGGCTAGGCAATGCACGGCAAGGCAAGGAAAGGGTAACGCAAGGCAAGGCACGGTGAGGCTAGGCAAGGCTAATGCACGACAACGCAAGGCTAGGCAATGCACGACAATGCAAGGAAAGCTTAAAGCAAAGGAAGGCACGGTCAGGCGAGATAAAGCTAAGGCACGACAACGCAAGGCTAGGCAATGCAGGGAAGGGAAGCAAAGAGTAACGGAAGGCAAGCAAGGTAAGGAAAAGCAAGGAAAGGCAAGGGTAACGGAAGGAACTGCACGGCAAGGGGAAACAAGGCTAAGGCACGGCAACGCAGGCTGGGCAATGCACGGAAAGGCAAGGAAAGGGTAACGCATGGGAAAGCACGGTCAGGCGAGGCAAGGCTAAGGGATGACAACGCAAGGCTAGGCAATGCACGGAAAGCAAGCAAAGAGTAACGGAACGCAAGGAAGGCAAGGGAAAGCAAGGGAAGGCAAGGGTAACGGAAGGAACGGCACGGCAAGGGGTAACAAGGCTAAGGCACGGCAACGCAGGGCTAGGTAATGCATGGCAAGGCAAGGAAAGGGTAACGCAGGGGAAGGCACGGTCAGGTGAGGCAAGGATAAGGCACGACAATGGAAGGCTAGGCAATGCACGGAAGGCAAGCAAAGAGTAACGGAAGGTAAGGAAGGCAAGGGAAAGCAAAGAAAGGCAAGTGTAACGGAAGGAACTGCACGGCAAGGGGAAACAAGGCTAAGGCACGACAACGCACGGCCAAGCAATGCACGGCAAGGCAAGCAAAGGGTAACGCAAGGCAAGGCACTGTGAGGCTAGGCAAGGCTAATGCACGAAAACGCAAGGGTAGGCAATGCACGACAATGCAAGGAAAGCTTAAAGCAAGGAAGGCAAGGTCAGGCGAGATAAGGCAAAGGCACGACAACGCAAGGCTAGGCAATTCAGGGAAGGCAAGCAAAGAGTAACGGAAGGTAAGGAAGGCAAGGAAAAGCAAGGAAAGGCAAGGGTAACGGAAGGAACGGCACGGCAAGGGGGAACAAGTCTCAGGCACGACACCGAACGCTAGGCAATGAACGGCAAGGCAAGGAAAGGGTAACGCATGGGAAAGCACGGTCAGGCGAGGCAAGGATAAGGCACGACAACGCAAGGCTAGGCAATGCACGGCAAGGCAAGGAAAGAGTAACGGAAGGAAAGAAAGGCAAGGCAAAGCCAGGCAAGGCAAGTGTAACAAAAGGCACGCCACGGCAAGGGGAATCAAGGCTAAGGCACGACAACGCACGGCTAGGCAATGCACGGCAAGGCAAGGAAAGGGTAACGCAAGGCAAGGCACGGTGAGCCTAGGCAAGGCTAATGCACGACAACGCAAGGCTAGGCAATGCACGACAATGCAAGGAAAGCTGAAAGAAAAGGAAGGCACGGTCAGGCGAGATAAGGCTAAGGCACGACAACGCAAGGCTAGGCAATGCACGGAAGGCAAGCAAAGAGTAACGGAAGGTAAGGAAGGCAAGGGAAAGCAAGGAAAGGCAAGCGTAACGGAAGGAACGGCACGGCAAGGGGAAACAAGGCTAAGGCACGACAACGCACGCTAGGCAATGCACGGCAAGGCAAGGAAAGGGTAACGCATGGGAAAGCACGGTGAGGCGAGGCAAGCTTAAGGCATGACAACGCAAGGCTAGGCAATGCACGGAAAGCAAGCAAAGAGTAACGGAACGCAAGGAAGGCAAGGGAAAGCAAGGGAAGGCAAGGGTAACGGAAGGAACGGCACGGCAAGGGGAAACAAGGCTAAGGCACGACAACGCACGGCTAGGCAATGCACGGCAAGGCAAGGAAAGGGTAACGCAAGGAAAGGCACGGTGAGGCTAGGCAAGGCTAATGCACGACAACGCAAGGCTAGGCAATGCACGACAATGCAAGGAAAGCTTAAAGCAAAGGAAGGCACGGTCAGGCGAGATAAGGCTAAGGCACGACAACGCAAGGCTAGGCAATGCACGGAAGGCAAGCAAAGAGTAACGGAAGGTAAGGAAGGCAAGGGAAAGCAAGGAAAGGCAAGGGTAACGGAAGGAACTGCACGGCAAGGGGAAACAAGGCTAAGGCACGGCAACGCAGGCTGGGCAATGCACGGCAAGGCAAGGAAAGGGTAACGCATGGGAAAGCACGTTCAGGGGAGGCAAAGCTAAGGCACGACAACGCAAGGCTAGGCAATGCACGGAAGGCAAGCAAAGAGTAACGGAAGGTAAGGAAGGCAAGGGAAAGCAAAGAAAGGCAAGTGTAACGGAAGGAACTGCACGGCAAGGGGAAACAAGGCTAAGGCACGACAACGCACGCTAGGCAATGCACGGCAAGGCAAGGAAAGGGTAACGCATGGGAAAACACGGTCAGGCGAGGCAAGCCTAAGGCATGACAACGCAAGGCTAGGCAATGCACGGAAAGCAAGCAAAGAGTAACGGAACGCAAGGAAGGCAAGGGAAAGCAAGGGAAGGCAAGGGTAACGGAAGGAACGGCACGGCAAGGGGTAACATGGCTAAGGCACGACAACGCAGGGCTAGGCAATGCATGGCAAGGCAGGCAAAGAGTAACGGAAGGAAAGGAAGCAACGCAAAGCCAGGCAAGGCAAGTGTAATGGAAGGAACGGCACGGCAAGGGGAAACAAGGCTAAGGCACGACAACGCACGGCTAGGCAATGCACGGTAAGGCAAGCAAAGGGTAACGCAAGGAAAGGCACGGTGAGGCTAGGCAAGGCTAATGCACGAAAACGCAAGGCTAGGCGATGCACGACAATGCAAGGAAAGCTTAAAGCAAAGGAAGGCAAGGTCAGGCGAGATAATTCTAAGGCACGACAACGCAAGGCTAGGAAATTCAAGGAAGGCAAGCAAAGAGTAACGGAAGGCAAGCAAGGCAAGGAAAAGGAAGGAAAGGCCAGGGTAACGGAAGGAACGGCACGGCAAGGGGAAACAAGTCTAAGGCACGACACCGAACGCTAGGCAATGAACGGCAAGGCAAGGAAAGGGTAACGCATTTGAAAGCACGGTCAGGCGAGGCAACGCTAAGGCACGACAACGCAAGGCTAGGCAATGCACGGAAAGCAAGCAAAGAGTAACGGAAGGTAAGGAAGGCAAGGGAAAGGAAGGAAAGGCAAGTGTAACGGAAGGAACGGCACGGCAAGGGGAAACAAGGCTAAGGCACGACAACGCACGCTAGGCAATGCACGGCAAGGCAAGGAAAGGGTAACGCAAGGCAAGGCACGGTGAGGCTAGGCAAGGTTAATGCACGACAACGCAAGGCTAGGCAATGCACGACAATGCAAGGAATGCTTAAAGCAAAGGAAGGCACGGTCAGGCGAGATAAGGCTAAGGCACGACAACGCAAGGCTAGGCAATGCACGGAAGGCAAGCAAAGAGTAACGGAAGGTAAGGAAGGCAAGGGAAAGCAAGGAAAGGCAAGGGTAACGGAAGGAACTGCACGGCAAGGGGAAACAAGGCTAAGGCACGGCAACGCAGGCTGGGCAATGCACGGCAAGGCAAGGAAAGGGTAACGCATGGGAAAGCACGTTCAGGCGAGGCAAAGCTAAGGCACGACAACGCAAGGCTAGGCAATGCACGGAAGGCAAGCAAAGAGTAACGGAAGGTAAGGAAGGCAAGGGAAAGCAAAGAAAGGCAAGTGTAACGGAAGGAACTGCACGGCAAGGGGAAACAAGGCTAAGGCACGACAACGCACGCTAGGCAATGCACGGCAAGGCAAGGAAAGGGTAACGCATGGGAAAACACGGTCAGGCGAGGCACGCCTAAGGCATGACAACGCAAGGCTAGGCAATGCACGGAAAGCAAGCAAAGAGTAACGGAACGCAAGGAAGGCAAGGGAAAGCAAGGGAAGGCAAGGGTAACGGAAGGAACGGCACGGCAAGGGGTAACATGGCTAAGGCACGACAACGCAGGGCTAGGCAATGCACGGCAAGGCAAGGAAAGAGTAACGGAAGGAACGGAAGGCAAGGCAAAGCCAGGCAAGGCAAGTGTAACGGAAGGAACGGCACGGCAAGGGGAAACAAGGCTAAGGCACGACAACGCACGTCTAGGCAATCCACGGCAAGGCAAGCAAAAGTTAACGCAAGGAAAGGCACTGTGAGGCTAGGCAAGGCTAATGCACGAAAACGCAAGGCTAGGCGGCGCACGACAATGCAAGGAAACTGAAAGCAAAGGAAGGCAAGGTCAGGCGAGATAAGGCTAAGGCACGACAAGGCAAGGCTAGGAAATTCAGGGAAGGCAAGCAAAGACTAACGGAAGGTAAGCAAGGCAAGGAAAAGGAAGGAAAGGCCAGGGTAACGGAAGGAACGGCACGGCAAGGGGAAACAAGTCTAAGGCACGACACCGAACGCTAGGCAATGAACGGCAAGGCAAGGAAAGGGTAACGCATTTGAAAGCACGGTCAGGCGAGGCAACGCAAAGCCACGACAACGCAAGGCTAGGCAATGCACGGAAGGCAAGCAAAGAGAAACGGAAGGTAAGGAAGGCAAGGGAAAGGAAGGAAAGGCAAGTGTAACGGAAGGAACAGCACGGCAAGGGGAAACAAGGCTAAGGCACGACAATGCACGGCTAGGCAATGCACGGAAAGGCAAGGAAAGGGTAACGCATGGGAAAGCACGGTCAGGCGAGGCAAGGCTAAGGCATGACAACGCAAGGCTAGGCAATGCACGGAAAGCAAGCAAAGAGTAACGGAACGCAAGGAAGGCAAGGGAAAGCAAGGGAAGGCAAGGGTAACGGAAGGAACGGCACGGCAAGGGGTAACAGGGCTAAGGCACGGCAACGCAAGGCTAGGTAATGCATGGCAAGGCAAGGAAAGGGTAACGCAGGGGAAGGCACGGTCAGGTGAGGCAAGGATAAGGCACGACAATGGAAGGCTAGGCAATGCACGGCAAGGTAAGGAAAGAGTAACGGAAGGAAAGGAAGGCAAATCAAAGCCATGAAAGGCAACTGTAACAAAAGGCACGCCACGGCAATGGGAAACAAGGCTAAGGCACGACAACGCACGGCTAGGGAATTCACGGCAAGGCAAGGAAAGGGTAACGCAAGGCAAGGCACGGTGAGGCTAGGCAAGGCTAATGCACGACAACGCAAGGCTAGGCAATGCACGACAATGCAAGGAAAGCTTAAAGAAAAGGAAGGCACGGTCAGGCGAGATAAGGCTAAGGCACGACAACGCAAGGCTAGGCAATGCAGGGAAGGGAAGCAAAGAGTAACGGAAGGTAAGCAAGGCAAGGAAAAGCAAGGAAAGGCAAGGGTAACGGAAGGAACTGCACGGCAAGGGGAAACAAGGCTAAGGCACGGCAACGCAGGCTGGGCAATGCACGGCAAGGCAAGGAAAGGGTAACGCATGGGAAAGCACGTTCAGGCGAGGCAAGGCTAAGGCACGACAACGCAAGGCTAGGCAATGCACGGAAGGCAAGCAAAGAGTAACGGAAGGTAAGGAAGGCAAGGGAAAGCAAAGAAAGGCAAGTGTAACGGAAGGAACTGCACGGCAAGGGGAAACAAGGCTAAGGCACGACAACGCACGGCTAGGCAATGCACGGCAAGGCAAGCAAAGGGTAACGCAAGGCAAGGCACTGTGAGGCTAGGCAAGGCTAATGCACGAAAACGCAAGGCTAGGCAATGCACGACAATGCAAGGAAAGCTTAAAGCAAGGAAGGCAAGGTCAGGCGAGATAAGGCAAAGGCACGACAACGCAAGGCTAGGCAATTCAGGGAAGGCAAGCAAAGAGTAACGGAAGGTAAGGAAGGCAAGGAAAAGCAAGGAAAGGCAAGGGTAACGGAAGGAACGGCACGGCAAGCGGGAACAAGTCTCAGGCACGACACCGAACGCTAGGCAATGAACGGCAAGGCAAGGAAAGGGTAACGCATGGGAAAGCACGGTCAGGGGAGGCAAGGATAAGGCACGACAATGCAAGGATAGGCAATGCACGGCAAGGCAAGGAAAGAGTAACGGAAGGAAAGGAAGGCAAGGCAAAGCCAGGCAAGGCAAGTGTAACAAAAGGCACGCCACGGCAAGGGGAATCAAGGCTAAGGCACGACAACGCACGGCTAGGCAATGCACGGCAAGGCAAGGAAAGGGTAACGCAAGGCAAGGCACGGTGAGCCTAGGCAAAGCTAATGCACGACAATGCAAGGAAAGCTGAAAGAAAAGGAAGGCACGGTCAGGCGAGATAAGGCTAAGGCACGACAACGCAAGGCTAGGCAATGCACGGAAGGCAAGCAAAGAGTAACGGAAGGTAAGGAAGGCAAGGGAAAGCAAGGAAAGGCAAGCGTAACGGAAGGAACGGCACGGCAAGGGGAAACAAGGCTAAGGCACGACAACGCACGCTAGGCAATGCACGGCAAGGCAAGGAAAGGGTAACGCATGGGAAAGCACGGTGAGGCGAGGCAAGCTTAAGGCATGACAACGCAAGGCTAGGCAATGCACGGAAAGCAAGCAAAGAGTAACGGAACGCAAGGAAGGCAAGGGAAAGCAAGGGAAGGCAAGGGTAACGGAAGGAACGGCACGGCAAGGGGAAACAAGGCTAAGGCACGACAACGCACGCTAGGCAATGCACGGCAAGGCAAGGAAAGGGTAACGCAAGGCAAGGCACGGTGAGGCTAGGCAAGGTTAATGCACGACAACGCAAGGCTAGGCAATGCACGACAATGCAAGGAATGCTTAAAGCAAAGGAAGGCACGGTCAGGCGAGATAAGGCTAAGGCACGACAACGCAAGGCTAGGCAATGCACGGAAGGCAAGCAAAGAGTAACGGAAGGTAAGGAAGGCAAGGGAAAGCAAGGAAAGGCAAGGGTAACGGAAGGAACTGCACGGCAAGGGGAAACAAGGCTAAGGCACGGCAACGCAGGCTGGGCAATGCACGGCAAGGCAAGGAAAGGGTAACGCATGGGAAAGCACGTTCAGGCGAGGCAAAGCTAAGGCACGACAACGCAAGGCTAGGCAATGCACGGAAGGCAAGCAAAGAGTAACGGAAGGTAAGGAAGGGAAGGGAAAGCAAGGAAAGGCAAGTGTAACGGAAGGAACTGCACGGCAAGGGGAAACAAGGCTAAGGCACGACAACGCACGCTAGGCAATGCACGGCAAGGCAAGGAAAGGGTAACGCATGGGAAAACACGGTCAGGCGAGGCACGCCTAAGGCATGACAACGCAAGGCTAGGCAATGCACGGAAAGCAAGCAAAGAGTAACGGAACGCAAGGAAGGCAAGGGAAAGCAAGGGAAGGCAAGGGTAACGGAAGGAACGGCACGGCAAGGGGTAACATGGCAAGGCACGACAACGCAGGGCTAGGCAATGCACGGCAAGGCAGGCAAAGAGTAACGGAAGGAAAGGAAGCAACGCAAAGCCAGGCAAGGCAAGTGTAATGGAAGGAACGGCACGGCAAGGGGAAACAAGGCTAAGGCACGACAACGCACGGCTAGGCAATGCACGGTAAGGCAAGCAAAGGGTAACGCAAGGAAAGGCACGGTGAGGCTAGGCAAGGCTAATGCACGAAAACGCAAGGCTAGGCGATGCACGACAATGCAAGGAAAGCTTAAAGCAAAGGAAGGCAAGGTCAGGCGAGATAATTCTAAGGCACGACAACGCAAGGCTAGGAAATTCAAGGAAGGCAAGCAAAGAGTAACGGAAGGCAAGCAAGGCAAGGAAAAGGAAGGAAAGGCCAGGGTAACGGAAGGAACGGCACGGCAAGGGGAAACAAGTCTAAGGCACGACACCGAACGCTAGGCAATGAACGGCAAGGCAAGGAAAGGGAAACGCATTTGAAAGCACGGTCAGGCGAGGCAACGCTAAGGCACGACAACGCAAGGCTAGGCAATGCACGGAAAGCAAGCAAAGAGTAACGGAAGGTAAGGAAGGCAAGGGAAAGGAAGGAAAGGCAAGTGTAACGGAAGGAACGGCACGGCAAGGGGAAACAAGGCTAAGGCACGACAACGCACGGCTAGGCAATGCACGGCAAGGCAAGGAAAGGGTAACGAATGGGAAAGCACGGTCAGGCGATGCAAGGCTAAGGCATGACAACGCAAGGCTTGGCAATGCACGGAAAGCAAGCAAAGAGTAACGGAACGCAAGGAAGGCAAGGGAAAGCAAGGGAAGGCAAGGGTAACGGAAGGAACGGCACGGCAAGGGATAACAAGGCTAAGGCACGGCAACGCAGGGCTAGGCAATGCACGGCAAGGCAAGGAAAGGGTAACGCAGGGGAAGGCACGGTCAGGTGAGGCAAGGATAAGGCACGACAATGCAAGGCTAGGCAATGCACGGCAAGGCAAGGAAAGAGTAACGGAAGGAAAGGAAGGCAAGTCAAAGCCAGGAAAGGCAAGTGTAACAAAAGGCACGCCACGGCAAGGGGAAACAAGGCTAAGGTACGACAACGCACGGCTAGGCAATGTACGGCAAGGCAAGGAAAGGGTAACGCAAGGCAAGGCACGGTGAGGCCAGGCAAGGCTAATGCACGACAACGCAAGGCTAAGCAATGCACGACAATGTAAGGAAAGCTTAAAGCAAAGGAAGGCACGGTCAGGCGAGATAAGTCTAAGGCACGACAACGCAAGGCTAGGCAATGCAGGGAAGGGAAGCAAAGAGTAACGGAAGGCAAGCAAGGCAAGGAAAAGCAAGGAAAGGCAAGGGTAACGGAAGGAACTGCCCGGCAAGGGGAAACAAGGCTAAGGCACGGCAACGCAGGCTGGGCAATGCACGGCAAGGCAAGGAAAGGGTAACGCATGGGAAAGCACGTTCAAGCGAGGCAAGGCTAAGGCACGACAACGCAAGGCTAGGCAATCCACGGAAGGCAAGCAAAGAGTAACGGAAGGTAAGGAAGGCAAGGGAAAGCAAAGAAAGGCAAGTGTAACGGAAGGAACTGCACGGCAAGGGGAAACAAGGCCAAGGCACGACAACGCACGCTAGGCAATGCACGGCAAGGCAAGGAAAGGGTAACGCATGGGAAAGCACGGTCAGGCGAGGCAAGGCTAAGGCATGACAACGCAAGGCTAGGCAATGCACGGAAAGCAAGCAAAGAGTAACGGAACGCAAGGAAGGCAAGGGAAAGCAAGGGAAGGCAAGGGTAACGGAAGGAACGGCACGGCAAGGGGTAAGAAGGCTAAGGCACGACAACGCAGGGCTAGGCAATGCACGGCAAGGCAAGGAAATGGTAACGCAGGGGAAGGCACGGTCAGGTGAGGCAAGGATAAGGCACGACAATGCAAGGCTAGGCAATGCACGGCAAGGCAAGGAAAGAGTAACGGAAGGAAAGGAAGGCAAGGCAAAGCCAGGCAAGGCAAGTGTAACAAAAGGCACGCCACGGCAAGGGGAATCAAGGCTAAGGCACGACAACGCACGGCTAGGCAATGCACGGCAAGGCAAGGAAAGGGTAACGCAAGGCAAGGCACGGTGAGGCTAGGCAAGGCTAATGCACGACAACGCAAGGCTAGGCAATGCACGACAATGCAAGGAAAGCTTAAAGCAAAGGAAGGCACGGTCAGGCGAGATAAGGCTAAGGCACGACAACGCAAGGCTAGGCAATGCAGGGAAGGGAAGCAAAGAGTAACGGAAGGCAAGCAAGGTAAGGAAAAGCAAGGAAAGGCAAGGGTAACGGAAGGAACTGCACGGCAAGGGGAAACAAGGCTAAGGCACGGCAACGCAGGCTGGGCAATGCACGGAAAGGCAAGGAAAGGGTAACGCATGGGAAAGCACGGTCAGGCGAGGCAAGGCTAAGGGATGACAACGCAAGGCTAGGCAATGCACGGAAAGCAAGCAAAGAGTAACGGAACGCAAGGAAGGCAAGGGAAAGCAAGGGAAGGCAAGGGTAACGGAAGGAACGGCACGGCAAGGGGTAACAAGGCTAAGGCACGGCAACGCAGGGCTAGGTAATGCATGGCAAGGCAAGGAAAGGGTAACGCAGGGGAAGGCACGGTCAGGTGAGGCAAGGATAAGGCACGACAATGGAAGGCTAGGCAATGCACGGAAGGCAAGCAAAGAGTAACGGAAGGTAAGGAAGGCAAGGGAAAGCAAAGAAAGGCAAGTGTAACGGAAGGAACTGCACGGCAAGGGGAAACAAGGCTAAGGCACGACAACGCACGGCCAAGCAATGCACGGCAAGGCAAGCAAAGGGTAACGCAAGGCAAGGCACTGTGAGGCTAGGCAAGGCTAATGCACGAAAACGCAAGGGTAGGCAATGCACGACAATGCAAGGAAAGCTTAAAGCAAGGAAGGCAAGGTCAGGCGAGATAAGGCAAAGGCACGACAACGCAAGGCTAGGCAATTCAGGGAAGGCAAGCAAAGAGTAACGGAAGGTAAGGAAGGCAAGGAAAAGCAAGGAAAGGCAAGGGTAACGGAAGGAACGGCACGGCAAGGGGGAACAAGTCTCAGGCACGACACCGAACGCTAGGCAATGAACGGCAAGGCAAGGAAAGGGTAACGCATGGGAAAGCACGGTCAGGCGAGGCAAGGATAAGGCACGACAACGCAAGGCTAGGCAATGCACGGCAAGGCAAGGAAAGAGTAACGGAAGGAAAGAAAGGCAAGGCAAAGCCAGGCAAGGCAAGTGTAACAAAAGGCACGCCACGGCAAGGGGAATCAAGGCTAAGGCACGACAACGCACGGCTAGGCAATGCACGGCAAGGCAAGGAAAGGGTAACGCAAGGCAAGGCACGGTGAGCCTAGGCAAGGCTAATGCACGACAACGCAAGGCTAGGCAATGCACGACAATGCAAGGAAAGCTGAAAGAAAAGGAAGGCACGGTCAGGCGAGATAAGGCTAAGGCACGACAACGCAAGGCTAGGCAATGCACGGAAGGCAAGCAAAGAGTAACGGAAGGTAAGGAAGGCAAGGGAAAGCAAGGAAAGGCAAGCGTAACGGAAGGAACGGCACGGCAAGGGGAAACAAGGCTAAGGCACGACAACGCACGCTAGGCAATGCACGGCAAGGCAAGGAAAGGGTAACGCATGGGAAAGCACGGTGAGGCGAGGCAAGCTTAAGGCATGACAACGCAAGGCTAGGCAATGCACGGAAAGCAAGCAAAGAGTAACGGAACGCAAGGAAGGCAAGGGAAAGCAAGGGAAGGCAAGGGTAACGGAAGGAACGGCACGGCAAGGGGAAACAAGGCTAAGGCACGACAACGCACGCTAGGCAATGCACGGCAAGGCAAGGAAAGGGTAACGCAAGGAAAGGCACGGTGAGGCTAGGCAAGGTTAATGCACGACAACGCAAGGCTAGGCAATGCACGACAATGCAAGGAATGCTTAAAGCAAAGGAAGGCATGGTCAGGCGAGATAAGGCTAAGGCACGACAACGCAAGGCTAGGCAATGCACGGAAGGCAAGCAAGAGCAAAGAGCAAAGAGTAACGGAAGGTAAGGAAGGCAAGGGAAAGCAAGGAAAGGCAATGGTAACGGAAGGAACTGCACGGCAAGGGGAAACAAGGCTAAGGCACGGCAACGCAGGCTGGGCAATGCACGGCAAGGCAAGGAAAGGGTAACGCATGGGAAAGCACGTTCAGGGGAGGCAAAGCTAAGGCACGACAACGCAAGGCTAGGCAATGCACGGAAGGCAAGCAAAGAGTAACGGAAGGTAAGGAAGGCAAGGGAAAGCAAAGAAAGGCAAGTGTAACGGAAGGAACTGCACGGCAAGGGGAAACAAGGCTAAGGCACGACAACGCACGCTAGGCAATGCACGGCAAGGCAAGGAAAGGGTAACGCATGGGAAAACACGGTCAGGCGAGGCACGCCTAAGGCATGACAACGCAAGGCTAGGCAATGCACGGAAAGCAAGCAAAGAGTAACGGAACGCAAGGAAGGCAAGGGAAAGCAAGGGAAGGCAAGGGTAACGGAAGGAACGGCACGGCAAGGGGTAACATGGCTAAGGCACGACAACGCAGGGCTAGGCAATGCATGGCAAGGCAGGCAAAGAGTAACGGAAGGAAAGGAAGCAACGCAAAGCCAGGCAAGGCAAGTGTAATGGAAGGAACGGCACGGCAAGGGGAAACAAGGCTAAGGCACGACAACGCACGGCTAGGCAATGCACGGTAAGGCAAGCAAAGGGTAACGCAAGGAAAGGCACGGTGAGGCTAGGCAAGGCTAATGCACGAAAACGCAAGGCTAGGCGATGCACGACAATGCAAGGAAAGCTTAAAGCAAAGGAAGGCAAGGTCAGGCGAGATAATTCTAAGGCACGACAACGCAAGGCTAGGAAATTCAAGGAAGGCAAGCAAAGAGTAACGGAAGGCAAGCAAGGCAAGGAAAAGGAAGGAAAGGCCAGGGTAACGGAAGGAACGGCACGGCAAGGGGAAACAAGTCTAAGGCACGACACCGAACGCTAGGCAATGAACGGCAAGGCAAGGAAAGGGAACGGGGCAAGGCAAGGAAAGGGAACGCATTTGAAAGCACGGTCAGGCGAGGCAACGCTAAGGCACGACAACGCAAGGCTAGGCAATGCACGGAAAGCAAGCAAAGAGTAACGGAAGGTAAGGAAGGCAAGGGAAAGGAAGGAAAGGCAAGTGTAACGGAAGGAACGGCACGGCAAGGGGAAACAAGGCTAAGGCACGACAACGCACGGCTAGGCAATGCACGGCAAGGCAAGGAAAGGGTAACGAATGGGAAAGCACGGTCAGGCGATGCAAGGCTAAGGCATGACAACGCAAGGCTAGGCAATGCACGGAAAGCAAGCAAAGAGTAACGGAACGCAAGGAAGGCAAGGGAAAGCAAGGGAAGGCAAGGGTAACGGAAGGAACGGCACGGCAAGGGATAACAAGGCTAAGGCACGGCAACACAGGGCTAGGCAATGCACGTCAAGGCAAGGAAAGGGTAACGCAGGGGAAGGCACGGTCAGGTGAGGCAAGGATAAGGCACGACAATGCAAGGCTAGGCAATGCACGGCAAGGCAAGGAAAGAGTAACGGAAGGAAAGGAAGGCAAGTCAAAGCCAGGAAAGGCAAGTGTAACAAAAGGCACGCCACGGCAAGGGGAAACAAGGCTAAGGTACGACAACGCACGGCTAGGCAATGTACGGCAAGGCAAGGAAAGGGTAACGCAAGGCAAGGCACGGTGAGGCCAGGCAAGGCTAATGCACGACAACGCAAGGCTAAGCAATGCACGACAATGTAAGGAAAGCTTAAAGCAAAGGAAGGCACGGTCAGGCGAGATAAGTCTAAGGCACGACAACGCAAGGCTAGGCAATGCAGGGAAGGGAAGCAAAGAGTAACGGAAGGCAAGCAAGGCAAGGAAAAGCAAGGAAAGGCAAGGGTAACGGAAGGAACTGCCCGGCAAGGGGAAACAAGGCTAAGGCACGGCAACGCAGGCTGGGCAATGCACGGCAAGGCAAGGAAAGGGTAACGCATGGGAAAGCACGTTCAAGCGAGGCAAGGCTAAGGCACGACAACGCAAGGCTAGGCAATCCACGGAAGGCAAGCAAAGAGTAACGGAAGTTAAGGAAGGCAAGGGAAAGCAAAGAAAGGCAAGTGTAACGGAAGGAACTGCACGGCAAGGGGAAACAAGGCTAAGGCACGACAACGCACGCTAGGCAATGCACGGCAAGGCAAGGAAAGGGTAACGCATGGGAAAGCACGGTCAGGCGAGGCAAGGCTAAGGCATGACAACGCAAGGCTAGGCAATGCACGGAAAGCAAGCAAAGAGTAACGGAACGCAAGGAAGGCAAGGGAAAGCAAGGGAAGGCAAGGGTAACGGAAGGAACGGCACGGCAAGGGGTAAGAAGGCTAAGGCACGACAACGCAGGGCTAGGCAATGCAGGGAAGGGAAGCAAAGAGTAACGGAAGGTAAGCAAGGCAAGGAAAAGCAAGGAAAGGCAATGGTAACGGAAGGAACTGCACGGCAAGGGGAAACAAGGCTAAGGCACGGCAACGCAGGCTGGGCAATGCACGGCAAGGCAAGGAAAGGGTAACGCATGGGAAAGCACGTTCAGGCGAGGCAAGGCTAAGGCACGACAACGCAAGGCTAGGCAATGCACGGAAAGCAAGCAAAGAGTAACGGAAGGTAAGGAAGGCAAGGGAAAGCAAAGAAAGGCAAGTGTAACGGAAGGAACTGCACGGCAAGGGGACACAAGGCTAAGGCACGACAACGCACGCTAGGCAATGCACGGCAAGGCAAGGAAAGGGTAACGCATGGGAAAGCACGGTCAGGCGAGGCAAGCCTAAGGCATGACAACGCAAGGCTAGGCAATGCACGGAAAGCAAGTAAAGCTTAAAGCAAAGGAAGGCACGGTCAGAAGAGATAAGGCTAAGGCACGACAACGCAAGGCTAGGCAATGCAGGGAAGGGAAGGAAAGAGTAACGGAAGGTAAGGAAGGCAAAGGAAAGCAAGGAAAGGCAATGGTAACGGAAGGAAGGGCACGGCAAGGGGAAACAAGTCTAAGGCACGGCAACGCACGCTAGGCAATGCACGGCAAGGGAAGGAAAGGTTAACGCATGGGAAAGAACTGTCAGGGGAGGCAAGGCTAAGGCACGACAACGCAGGGCTAGGCAATGCACGGCAAGGCAAGGAAAGAGTAACGGAACGGAACGGAAGGCAAGGCAAAGCCAGGCAAGGCAAGTGTAACAAAAGGCACGCAACGGCACGGGGAAACAAGGCTAAGGCACGACAACACACGGCTAGGAAATGCACGGCAAGGCAAGGAAAGGGTAACGCAAGGCAAGGCACGGTGAGGCTAGGCAAGGCTAATGCACGACAACACAAGTCTAGGCAATGCACGACAATGCAAGTAAAGCTTAAAGCAAAGGAAGGCACGGTCAGAAGAGATAAGGCTAAGGCACGACAACGCAAGGCTAGGCAATGCAGGGAAGGCAAGCAAAGAGTAACGGAAGGTAAGGAAGGGAAAGGAAAGCAAGGAAAGGCAATGGTAACGGAAGGAACGGCACGGCAAGGGGAAACAAGTCTAAGGCTCGACAACGCACGCTACGCAATGCACGGCAAGGGAAGGAAAGGGTAACGCATGGGAAAGAACGGTCAGGGGAGGCAAGGCTAAGGCACGACAACGCAAGGCTAGGCAATGCACGGAAGGCAAGCAAAGAGTAACGGAAGGTAAGGAAGGCAAGGGAAAGCAAGGAAAGGCAAGTGTAACGGAAGGAACGGCACGGCAAGGGGAAACAAGGCTAAGGCACGACAACGCACGCTAGGCAATGCACGGCAAGGCAAGGAAAGGGAAACGCATGGGCAAGCACGGTCAGGCGAGGCAAGGCTAAGGCACGACAACGCAAGGCTAGGCAATGCACGGAAGGCAAGCAAAGAGTAACGGAAGGTAAGGAAGGCAAAGGAAAGCAATTAAACGCAATGGTAACGGAAGGAACGGCACGGCAAGGGGAAACAATGCTAAGGCACGACAACGCATGCTAGGCAATGCACGGCAAGGCAAGGAAAGGGTAACGCATGGGAAAGCACGGTCAGGCGAGGGAAAGCTAAGGCCTGACAACGCAAGGCTAGGCAATGCACGGAAGGCAAGCAAAGAGTAACGGAACGCAAGGAAGGCAAGGGAAAGCAAGGGAAGGCAAGGGTAACGGAAGGAACGGCACGGCAAGGGGTAACAAGGCTAAGGCACGACAACGCAGGGCTAGGCAATGCCCGGCAAGGCAAGCAAAGAGTAACGGAAGGAAAGGAAGGCAAGGCAAAGCCAGGCAAGGCAAGTGTAACAAAAGGCACGCAACGGCAAGGGGAAACAAGGCTAAGGCACGACAACACACGGCTAGGAAATGCACGGCAAGGCAAGGAAAGGGTAACGCAAGGAAAGGCACGGTGAGGCTAGGCAAGGCTAATGCACGAAAACGCAAGGCTAGGCGATGCACGACAATGCAAGGAAAGCTTAAAGGAAAGGAAGGCAAGGTCAGGCGAGATAAGGCTAAGGCACGACAACGCAAGGCTAGGAAATTCAGGGAAGGCAAGCAAAGAGTAACGGAAGGTAAGCAAGGCAAGAAAAAGGAAGGAAAGCCCAGGGTAACGGAAGGAACGGCACGGCAAGGGGAAACAAGTCTAAGGCACGACACCGAACGCTAGGCAATGAACGGCAAGGCAAGGAAAGGGTAACGCATTTGAACGTACGGTCAGGCGAGGCAACGCTAAGGCACGACAACGCAAGGCTAGGCAATGCACGGAAGGCAAGCAAAGAGTAACGGAAGGTAAGGAAGGCAAGGGAAAGGAAGGAAATGCAAGTGTAACGGAAGGAACGGCACGGCAAGGGGAAACAAGGCTAAGGCACGACAACGCACGGCTAGGCAATGCACGGCAAGGCAAGGAAAGGGTAACGCATGGGAAAGCACGGTCAGGCGAGGCAAGGCTAAGGCACGACAACGCAAGGCTAGGCAATGCACGGAAGGCAAGCAAAGAGTAACGGAAGGTAAGGAAGGCAAGGGAAAGCAAGGAAAGGCAAGTGTAACGGAAGGAACGGCACGGCAAGGGGAAACAAGGCTAAGGCACGACAACGCACGCTAGGCAATGCACGGCAAGGCAAGGAAAGGGAAACGCATGGGCAAGCACGGTCAGGCGAGGCAAGGCTAAGGCATGACAACGCAAGGCTAGGCAATGCACGGAAAGCAAGCAAAGAGTAACGGAACGCAAGGAAGGCAAGGGAAAGCAAGGGAATGCAAGGGAAACGGAAGGAACGGCACGGCAAGGGGTAAGAAGGCTAAGGCACGACAACGCAGGGCTAGGCAATGCACGGCAAGGCAAGGAAAGGAAAGGGTAACGCAGGGGAAGGCAGGGTCAGGTGAGGCAAGGATAAGGCACGACAATGCAACGCTAGGCAATGCACGGCAAGGCAAGGAAAGAGTAACGGAAGGAAAGGAAGGCAAGGCAAAGCCAGGCAAGGCAAGTGTAACAAAAGGCACGCCACGGTAAGGGGAATCAAGGCTAAGGCACGACAACGCACGGCTAGGCAATGCACGGCAAGGCAAGGAAAGGGTAACGCAAGGCAAGGCACGGTGAGGCTAGGCAAGGCTAATGCACGACAACGCAAGGCTAGGCAATGCACGACAATGCAAGGAAAGCTTAAAGCAAAGGAAGGCACGGTCAGGCGAGATAAGGCTAAGGCACGACAACGCAAGGCTAGGCAATGCACGGAAGGCAAGCAAAGAGTAACGGAAGGTAAGGAAGGCAAGGGAAAGCAAAGAAAGGCAAGTGTAACGGAACGAACGGCACGGCAAGGGGAAACAAGGCTAAGGCACGACAACGCACGCTAGGCAATGCACGGCAAGGCAAGGAAAGGGTAACGCATGGGCAAGCACGGTCAGGCAAGGCAAGCCTAAGGCATGACAACGCAAGGCTAGGCAATGCACGGAAAGCAAGCAAAGAGTAACGGAACGCAAGGAAGGCAAGGGAAAGCAAGGGAAGGCAAGGGTAAAGGAAGGAACGGCACGGCAAGGAGTAACAAGGCTAAGGCACGACAACGCAGGGCTAGGCAATGCACGGCAAGGCAACGAAAGAGTAACGAAAGGAAAGGAAGGCAAGGCAAAGCCAGGCAAGGCAAGTGTAACAAAAGGCACGCAACGGGAAGGGGAAAGAAGGCTAAGGCACGACAACACACGGCTAGGAAATGCACGGCAAGGCAAGGAAAGGGTAACGCAAGGCAAGGCACGGTGAGGCTAGGCAAGGCTAATGCACGACAACGCAAGGCTAGGCAATGCACGACAATGCAAGTAAAGCTTAAAGCAAAGGAAGGCACGGTCAGGCGAGATAAGGCTAAGGCACGACAACGCAAGGCTATGCAATGCAGGGAAGGCAAGCAAAGAGTAACGCATGGGAAAGCACGGTCAGGGGAGGCAAGGCAAAGGCAAGACAACGCAAGGCTTGGCAATGCACGGAAGGCAAGCAAAGAGTAACGGAATGGAAGGAAGGCAAGGGAAAGCAAAGAAAGGCAAGTGTAACGGAAGGAACGGCACGGCAAGGGGAAACAAGGCTAAGGCACGACAACGCACGCTAGGCAATGCACGGCAAGGCAAGGAAAGGGTAACGCATGGGAAAGCACGGTCAGGCGAGGCAAGGCTAAGGAAAGCCAACGCAAGGCTAGGCAATGCACGGAAAGCAAGCAAGGAGTAACGGAAAGCAAGGAAGTAAAGGGAAAGCAAGGGAAGGCAAGGGTAACGGAAGGAACGGCACGGTAAGGGGTAACAAGGCTAAGGCATGACAACACACGGCTAGGAAATGCACGGCAAGGCAAGGAAAGGGTAACGCAAGGCAAGGCACTGTGAGGCTAGTCAAGGTTAATGCACGACAACGCAAGGCTAGGCAATGCACGACAATGCAAGGAAAGCTTAAAGCAAAGGAAGGCACGGTCAGGCGAGATAAGGCTAAGGAACGACAACGCAAGGCTAGGCAATGCACGGAAGGCAAGCAAAGAGTAACGGAATGTAAGGAAGGCAAGGGAAAGCAAGGAAAGGCAATGGTAACGGAACGATCGGCACGGCAAGGGGAAACAAGGCTAAGGGACGACAACGCACGCTATGCAATGCACGGCAAGGCAAGGAAAGGGTAACGCATGGGAAAGCACGGTCAGGCGAGGCAAGGCTAACGCACGACAACCCAAGGCAAGGCAATGCACGGAAGGCAAGCAAAGAGAAACGGAAGGTAAGGAAGGAAATGGAAAGCAAAGAAAGGCAAGTGTAACGGAAGGAACGGCACGGCAAGGGGAAACAAGGCTAAGGCACGACAAGGCACGGCTAGGCAATGCACGGCAAGGGAAGCAAAGGGTAACGCAAGGAAAGGCACGGTGAGGCTAGGCAAGGCTAATGCACGAAAACGCAAGGCTAGGCGATGCACGACAATGCAAGGAAAGCGTAAAGCAAAGGAAGGCAAGGTCAGGCGAGATAAGGATAAGGCACGACAACGCAAGGCTAGGAAATTCAGGGAAGGCAAGCAAAGAGTAACGGAATGTAAGGAAGGCAAGGGAAAGCAAGGAAAGGCAAGTGTAACGGAAGGAACGGCACGGCAAGGCGAAACAAGGCTAAGGCACGAAAACGCAAGGCTAGGCAATGCACGGCAAGGCAAGGAAAGGGTAACGCATGGGAAAGCACGGTCAGGCGATTCAAGGCTAAGGCATGACAACGCAAGGCTAGGCAATGCACGGAAAGCAAGCAAAGAGTAACGGAATCCAAGGAAGGCAAGGGAAAGCAAGGAAAGGCAAGTGTAACGGAAGGAACGGCACGGCAAGGGGAAACAAGGCTAAGGCACGACAACGCACGGCTAGGCAATGCACGGCAAGGCAAGGAAAGCTTAAAGCATAGGAAGGCAAGGTCAGGCGAGATAAGGCAAAGGCACGACAACGCAAGGCTAGGCAATTCAGGGAAGACAAGCAAAGAGTAACGGAAGGTAAGCAAGGCAAGGAAAAGTAAGGAAAGTCAAGGGTAACGGAAGGAACGGCACGGCAAGGGGAAACAAGTCTAAGGCACGACACCGAACGCTAGGCAATGAACGGCAAGGCAAGGAAAGGGATACGCATGGGAAAGCACGGTCAGGCGAGGCAAGGCTAAGGCACGACAACGCAAGGCTAGGCAATGCACGGAAGGCAAGCAAAGAGTAACGGAAGGTAAGGAAGGCAAGGGAAAGCAAAGAAAGGCAAGTGTAACGGAAGGAACGGCACGGCAAGGGGAAACAAGGCTAAGGCACGACAACGCACGCTAGGCAATGCACGGCAAGGGAAGGAAAGGGTAACGCATGGGAAAGAACGGTCAGGGGAGGCAAGGCTAAGGCACGACAACGCAAGGCTTGGCAATGCACGGAAGGCAAGCAAAGAGTAACGGAAGGTAAGGAAGGCAAGGGAAAGCAAAGAAAGGCAAGTGTAACGGAAGGAACGGCACGGCAAGGGGAAACAAGGCTAAGGCACGACAACGCACGCTAGGCAATTCACGGCAAGGCAAGGAAAGGGTAACGCATGGGAAAGCACGGTCAGGCGAGGCAAGGCTAAGGAAAGCCAACGCAAGGCTAGGCAATGCACGGTAAGCAAGCAAGGAGTAACGGAATGCAAGGAAGGAAAGGGAAAGAAAGGGAAGGCAAGGGTAACGGAAGGAACGGCACGGCAAGGGGTAAGAAGGCTAAGGCACGACAACGCAGGGCTAGGCAATGCACGGCAAGGCAAGGAAAGGGTAACGCAGGGGAAGGCACGGTCAGGTGAGGCAAGGATAAGGCACGACAATGCAAGGCTAGGCAATGCACGGCAAGGCAAGGAAAGAGTAACGGAAGGAAAGGAAGGCAAGGCAAAGCCAGGCAAGGCAAGTGTAACAAAAGGCACGCCACGGCAAGGGGAATCAAGGCTAAGGCACGACAACGCACGGCTAGGCAATGCACGGCAAGGCAAGGATAGGGTAACGCAAGGCAAGGCACGGTGAGGCTAGGCAAGGCTAATGCACGACAACGCAAGTCTAGGCAATGCACGACAATGCAAGGAAAGCTTAAAGCAAAGGAAGGCACGGTCAGGCGAGATAAGGCTAAGGCACGACAACACAAGGCTAGGCAATGCACGGAAGGCAAGCAAAGAGTAACGGAAGGTAAGGAAGGCAAGGGAAAGCAAAGAAAGGCAAGTGTAACGGAAGGAAAGGCACGGCAACGGGAAACAAGGCTAAGGCACGACAACGCACGCTAGGCAATGCACGGCAAGGCAAGGAAAGGGTAACGCAAGGCAAGGCACGGTGAGGCTAGGCAAGGTTAATGCACGACAACGCAAGGCTAGGCAATGCACGACAATGCAAGGAAAGCTTAAAGCAAAGGAAGGCACGGTCAGGCGAGATAAGGCTAAGGCACGACAACGCAAGGCTAGGCAATGCACGGAAGGCAAGCAAAGAGTAACGGAAGGTAAGGAAGGCAAGGGAAAGCAAGGAAAGGCAATGGTAACGGAAGGAACGGCACGGCAAGGGGAAACAAGGCTAAGGCACGACAACGCACGCTAGGCAATGCACGGCAAGGCAAGGAAAGGGTAACGCATGGGAAAGCACGGTCAGGCGAGGCAAGGCTAAGGAAAGGCAACGCAAGGCTAGGCAATGCACGGTAAGCAAGCAAGGAGTAACGGAATGCAAGGAAGGAAAGGGAAAGCAAGGGAAGGCAAGGGTAAAGGAAGGAACGGCACGGCAAGGGGTAACAAGGCTAAGGCACGACAACGCAGGGCTAGGCAATGCACGGCAAGGCAAGGAAAGAGTAACGGAACGGAACGGAAGGCAAGGCAAAGCCAGGCAAGGCAAGTGTAACAAAAGGCACGCAACGGCAAGGGGAAACAAGGCCAAGGCACGACAACACACGGCTAGGAAATGCACGGCAAGGCAAGGAAAGGGTAACGCAAGGCAAGGCACGGTGAGGCTAAGCAAGGCTAATGCACGACAACGCAAGGCTAGGCAATGCACGACAATGCAAGTAAAGCTTAAAGGAAAGGAAGGCACGGTCAGAAGAGATAAGGCTAAGGCACGACAACGCAAGGCTAGGCAATGCAGGGAAGGCAAGCAAAGAGTAACGGAAGGTAAGGAAGGCAAGGGAAAGCAAAGAAAGGCAAGTGTAAAGGAAGGAACGGCACGGCAAGGGGAAACAAGGCTAAGGCACGACAACGCACGCTAGGCAATGCACGGCAAGGGAAGGAAAGGGTAACGCATGGGAAAGAACGGTCATGGGAGTCAAGGCTAAGGCACGACAACGCAAGGCTTGGCAATGCACGGAAGGCAAGCAAAGAGTAACGGAAGGTAAGGAAGGCAAGGGAAAGCAAAGAAAGGCAAGTGTAACGGAAGGAACGGCACGGCAAGGGGAAACAAGGCTAAGGCACGACAACGCACGCTAGGCAATGCACGGCAAGGCAAGGAAAGGGTAACGCATTGGAAAGCACGGTCAGGCGAGGCAAGGCTAAGGAAAGGCAACGCAAGGCTAGGCAATGCACGGTAAGCAAGCAAGGAGTAACAGAAGGTAAGGAAGGCAAGGGAAAGCAAGGAAAGGCAATGGTAACGGAAGGAACGGCACGGCAAGGGGAAACAAGGCTAAGGCACGACAACGCACGCTAGGCAATGCACGGCAAGGCAAGGAAAGGGTAACGCATGGGAAAGCACGGTCAGGCGAGGCAAGGCTAAGGCACGACAACCCAAGGCTAGGCAATGCACGGAAGGCAAGCAAAGAGAAACAGAAGGTAAGGAAGGAAAGGGAAAGCAAAGAAAGGCAAGTGTAACGGAAGGAACGGCACGGCAAGGGGAAACAAGGCTAAGGCAGGACAACGCACGGCTAGGCAATGCACGGTAAGGCAAGCAAAGGGTAACGCAAGGAAAGGCACGGTGAGGCTAGGCAAGGCTAATGCACGAAAACGCAAGGCTAGGCGATGCACGACAATGCAAGGAAAGCTTAAAGCAAAGGAAGGCAAGGTCAGGCGAGATCATTCTAAGGCACGACAACGCAAGGCTAGGAAATTCAGGGAAGGCAAGCAAAGAGTAACGGAATGTAAGCAAGGCAAGGAAAAGGAAGGAAAGGCCAGGGTAACGGAAGGAACGGCACGGCAAGGGGAAACAAGTCTAAGGCACGACACCGAACGCTAGGCAATGAACGGCAAGGCAAGGAAAGGGTAACGCATTTGAAAGCACGGTCAGGCGAGGCAACGCTAAGGCACGACAACGCAAGGCTAGGCAATGCACGGAAGGCAAGCAAAGAGTAACGGAAGGTAAGGAAGGCAAGAGAAAGGAAGGAAGGCAAGTGTAAAGGAAGGAACGGCACGGCAAGGGGTAACAAGGCTAAGGCACGGCAACGCAGGGCTAGGCAATGCACGGCAAGGCAAGGAAAGGGTAACGCAGGGGAAGGCACGGTCAGGTGAGGCAAGGATAAGGCACGACAGTGCAAGGCTAGGCAATGCACGGCAAGGCAAGGAAAGAGTAACGGAAGGAAAGGAAGGCAAGTCAAAGCCAGGAAAGGCAAGTGTAACAAAAGGCACGCCACGGCAAGGGGAAACAAGGCTAAGGCACGACAACGCACGGCTAGGCAATGCACGGCAAGGCAAGGAAAGGGTAACGCAAGGCAAGGCACGGTGAGACTAGGCAAGGCTAATGCACGACAACGCAAGGCTAGGCAATGCACGGCAATTCAAGGAAAGCTTAAAGCAAAGGAAGGCACGGTCAGGCGAGATAAGGCTAAGGCACGACAACGCAAGGCTAGGCAATGCAGGGAAGGGAAGCAAAGAGTAACGGAAGGTAAGCAAGGCAAGGAAAAGCAAGGAAAGGCAATGGTAACGGAAGGAACTGCACGGCAAGGGGAAACAAGGCTAAGGCACGGCAACGCAGGCTGGGCAATGCACGGCAAGGCAAGGAAAGGGTAACGCATGGGAAAGCACGTTCAGGCGAGGCAAGGCTAAGGCACGACAACGCAAGGCTAGGGAATGCACGGAAGGCAAGCAAAGAGTAACGGAAGGTAAGGAAGGCAAGGGAAAGCAAAGAAAGGCAAGTGTAACGGAAGGAACTGCACGGCAAGGGGAAACAAGGCTAAGGCACGACAACGCACGCTAGGCAATGCACGGCAAGGCAAGGAAAGGGTAACGCATGGGAAAGCACGGTCAGGCGAGGCAAGCCTAAGGCATGACAACGCAAGGCTAGGCAATGCACGGAAAGCAAGTAAAGCTTAAAGCAAAGGAAGGCACGGTCAGAAGAGATAAGGCTAAGGAAAGCCAACGCAAGGCTAGGCAATGCACGGTAAGCAAGCAAAGAGTAACGGAACGCAAGGAAGGCAAGGGAAAGCAAGGGAAGGCAAGGGAAACGGAAGGAACGGCACGGCAAGGGGTAAGAAGGCTAAGGCACGACAACGCAGGGCTAGGCAATGCACGGCAAGGCAAGGAAAGGAAAGGGTAACGCAGGGGAAGGCAGGGTCAGGTGAGGCAAGGATAAGGCACGACAATGCAACGCTAGGCAATGCACGGCAAGGCAAGGAAAGAGTAACGGAAGGAAAGGAAGGCAAGGGAAAGCAAGGGAAGGCAAGGGTAACGGAAGGAACGGCACGGCAAGGAGTAACAAGGCTAAGGCACGACAACGCAGGGCTAGGCAATGCACGGCAAGGCAACGAAAGAGTAACGGAAGGAAAGGAAGGCAAGGCAAAGCCAGGCAAGGCAAGTGTAACAAAAGGCACGCAACGGGAAGGGGAAAGAAGGCTAAGGCACGACAACACACGGCTAGGAAATGCACGGCAAGGCAAGGAAAGGGTAACGCAAGGCAAGGCACGGTGAGGCTAGGCAAGGCTAATGCACGACAACGCAAGGCTAGGCAATGCACGACAATGCAAGTAAAGCTTAAAGCAAAGGAAGGCACGGTCAGGCGAGATAAGGCTAAGGCACGACAACGCAAGGCTATGCAATGCAGGGAAGGCAAGCAAAGAGTAACGCATGGGAAAGCACGGTCAGGGGAGGCAAGGAAAAGGCAAGACAACGCAAGGCTTGGCAATGCACGGAAGGCAAGCAAAGAGTAACGGAATGGAAGGAAGGCAAGGGAAAGCAAAGAAAGGCAAGTGTAACGGAAGGAACGGCACGGCAAGGGGAAACAAGGCTAAGGCACGACAACGCACGCTAGGCAATGCACGGCAAGGCAAGGAAAGGGTAACGCATGGGAAAGCACGGTCAGGCGATTCAAGGCTAAGTCACGACAACGCAAGGCTAGGCAATGCACGGAAAGCAAGCAAAGAGTAACGGAACGCAAGGAAGGCAAGGGAAAGCAAGGAAAGGCAAGTGTAACGGAAGGAACGGCACGGCAAGGGGAAACAAGGCTAAGGCACGACAACGCACGGCTAGGCAATGCACGGCAAGGCAAGGAAAGCTTAAAGCATAGGAAGGCAAGGTCAGTCGAAATAAGGCAAAGGCACGACAACGCAAGGCTAGGCAATTCAGGGAAGACAAGCAAAGAGTAACGGAAGGTAAGCAAGGCAAGGAAAAGCAAGGAAAGTCAAGGGTAACGGAAGGAACGGCACGGCAAGGGGAAACAAGTCTAAGGCACGACACCGAACGCTAGGCAATGAACGGCAAGGCAAGGAAAGGGATACGCATGGGAAAGCACGGTCAGGCGAGGCAAGGCTAAGGCACGACAACGCAAGGCTAGGCAATGCACGGAAGGCAAGCAAAGAGTAACGGAAGGTAAGGAAGGCAAAGGAAAGCAAGGAAACGCAATGGTAACGGAAGGAACGGCACGGCAAGGGGAAACAAGGCTAAGGCACGACAACGCATGCTAGGCAATGCACGGCAAGGCAAGGAAAGGGTAACGCATGGGAAAGCACGGTCAGGCGAGGGAAAGCTAAGGCCTGACAACGCAAGGCTAGGCAATGCACGGAAGGCAAGCAAAGAGTAACGGAACGCAAGGAAGGCAAGGGAAAGCAAGGGAAGGCAAGGGTAACGGAAGGAACGGCACGGCAAGGAGTAACAAGGCTAAGGCACGACAACGCAGGGCTAGGCAATGCCCGGCAAGGCAAGCAAAGAGTAACGGAAGGAAAGGAAGGCAAGGCAAAGCCAGGCAAGGCAAGTGTAACAAAAGGCACGCAACGGCAAGGGGAAACAAGGCTAAGGCACGACAGCACACGGCTAGGAAATGCACGGCAAGGCAAGGAAAGGGTAACGCAAGGCAAGGCACGGTGAGGCTAGGCAAGGTTAATGCACGACAACGCAAGGCTAGGCAATGCACGACAATGCAAGGAAAGCTTAAAGCAAAGGAAGGCACGGTCAGGCGAGATAAGGCTAAGGCACGACAACGGAGGGCTAGGCAATGCACGGAAGGCAAGCAAAGAGTAACGGAAGGTAAGGAAGGCAAGGGAAAGCAAGGAAAGGCAATGGTAACGGGAGGAACGGCACGGCAAGGGGAAACAAGGCTAAGGCACGACAACGCACGCTAGGCAATGCACGGCAAGGCAAGGAAAGGGTCACGCATGGGAAAGCCCGGTCAGGCGAGGCAAGGCTAAGGCACGACAACCCAAGGCTAGGCAATGCACGGAAGGCAAGCAAAGAGAAACGGAAGGTAAGGAAGGAAAGGGAAAGCAAAGAAAGGCAAGTGTAACGGAAGGAACGGCACGGCAAGGGGAAACAAGGCTAAGGCACGACAACGCACGGCTAGGCAATGCACGGCAAGGCAAGCAAAGGGTAACGCAAGGAAAGGCACGGTGAGGCTAGGCAAGGCTAATGCACAAAAACGCAAGGCTAGGCGATGCACGACAATGCAAGGAAAGCTTAAAGGAAAGGAAGGCAAGGTCAGGCGAGATAAGGCTAAGGCACGACAACGCAAGGCTAGGAAATTCAGGAAAGGCAAGCAAAGAGTAACGGAAGGTAAGCAAGGCAAGAAAAAGGAAGGAAAGGCCAGGGTAACGGAAGGAACGGCACGGCAAGGGGAAACAAGTCTAAGGCACGACACCGAACGCTAGGCAATGAACGGCAAGGCAAGGAAAGGGTAACGCATTTGAACGTACGGTCAGGCGCGGCAACGCTAAGGCACGACAACGCAAGGCTAGGCAATGCACGGAAGGCAAGCAAAGAGTAACGGAAGGTAAGGAAGGCAAGGGAAAGGAAGGAAAGGCAAGTGTAACGGAAGGAACGGCACGGCAAGGGGAAACAAGGCTAAGGCACGACAACGCACGGCTAGGCAATGCACGGCAAGGCAAGGAAAGGGTAACGCATGGGAAAGCACGGTCAGGCGATGCAAGGCTAAGGCATGACAACGCAAGGCTAGGCAATGCACGGAAAGCAAGCAAAGAGTAACGGAACGCAAGGAAGGCAAGGGAAAGCAAGGGAAGGCAAGGGTAACGGAAGGAACGGCACGGCAAGGGGTAACAAGGCTAAGGCACGGCAACGCAGGGCTAGGCAATGCACGGCAAGGCAAGGAAAGGGTAACGCAGGGGAAGGCACGGTCAGGTGAGGCAAGGATAAGGCACGACAATGCAAGGCTAGGCAATGCACGGCAAGGCAAGGAAAGAGTAACGGAAGGAAAGGAAGGCAAGTCAAAGCCAGGAAAGGCAAGTGTAACAAAAGGCACGCCACGGCAAGGGGAAACAAGGCTAAGGCACGACAACGCACGGCTAGGCAATGCACGGCAAGGCAAGGAAAGTGTAACGCAAGGCAAGGCACGTTGAGGCTAGGCAAGGCTAATGCACGACAACGCAAGGCTAGGCAATGCACGACAATGCAAGGAAAGCTTAAAGCAAAGGAAAGCACGGTCAGGCGAGATAAGGCTAAGGCACGACAACGCAAGGCTAGGCAATGCAGGGAAGGGAAGCAAAGAGTAACGGAAGGTACGCAAGGCAAGGAAAAGCAAGGAAAGGCAAGGGTAACGGAAGGAACTGCACGGCAAGGGGAAACAAGGCTAAGGCACGGCAATGCAGGCTGGGCAATGCACGGCAAGGCAAGGAAAGGGTAACGCATGGGAAAGCACGGTCAGGCTTGGCAAGCCTAAGGCATGACAACGCAAGGCAAGGCAATGCACGGAAAGGAAGCAAAGAGTAACGGAACGCAAGGAAGGCAAGGGAAAGCAAGGGAAGGCAAGGGTAACGGAAGGAACGGCACGGCAAGTGGTAACAAGGCTAAGGCACGACAACGCAGGGCTAGGCAATGCACGGCAAGGCAAGGAAAGAGTAACGGAACGGAACGGAAGGCAAGGCAAAGCCAGGCAAGGGAAGTGTAACAAAAGGCACGCAACGGCAAGGGGAAACAAGGCCAAGGCACGACAACACACGGCTAGGAAATGCACGGCAAGGCAAGGAAAGGGTAACGCAAGGCAAGGCACGGTGAGGCTAAGCAAGGCTAATGCACGACAACGCAAGGCTAGGCAATGCACGACAATGCAAGTAAAGCTTAAAGCAAAGGAAGGCACGGTCAGAAGAGATAAGGCTAAGGCACGACAACGCAAGGCTAGGCAATGCAGGGAAGGCAAGCAAAGAGTAACGGAAGGTAAGGAAGGCAAGGGAAAGCAAAGAAAGGCAAGTGTAACGGAAGGAACGGCACGGCAAGGGGAAACAAGGCTAAGGCACGACAACGCACGCTAGGCAATGCACGGCAAGGGAAGGAAAGGGTAACGCATGGGAAAGAACGGTCATGGGAGTCAAGGCTAAGGCACGACAACGCAAGGCTTGGCAATGCACGGAAGGCAAGCAAAGAGTAACGGAAGGTAAGGAAGGCAAGGGAAAGCAAAGAAAGGCAAGTGTAACGGAAGGAACGGCACGGCAAGGGGAAACAAGGCTAAGGCACGACAACGCACGCTAGGCAATGCACGGCAAGGCAAGGAAAGGGTAACGCATGGGAAAGCACGGTCAGGCGAGGCAAGGCTAAGGAAAGGCAACGCAAGGCTAGGCAATGCACGGTAAGCAAGCAAGGAGTAACGGAATGCAAGGAAGGAAAGGGAAAGCAAGGGAAGGCAAGGGTAAAGGAAGGAACGGCACGGCAAGGGGTAACAAAGCTAAGGCACGACAACGCACGCTAGGCAATGCACGGCAAGGCAAGGAAAGAGTAACGCAAGGCAAGTTACGGTGAGGCTAGGCAATGTTAATGCACGACAACGCAAGGCTAGGCAATGCACGACAATGCAAGGAAAGCTTAAAGCAAAGGAAGGCACGGTCAGGCGAGATAAGGCTAAGGCACGACAACGCAAGGCTAGGCAATGCAGGGAAGGGAAGCAAAGAGTAACGGAAGTTACGCAAGGCAAGGAAAAGCAAGGAAAGGCAAGGGTAACGGAAGGAACTGCACGGCAAGGGGAAACAAGGCTAAGGCACGGCAACGCAGGCTGGGCAATGCACGGCAAGGCAAGGAAAGGGTAACGCATGGGAAAGCACGGTCAGGCTTGGCAAGCCTAAGGCATGACAACGCAAGGCAAGGCAATACACGGAAAGCAAGCAAAGAGTAACGGAACGCAAGGAAGGCAAGGGAAAGCAAGGGAAGGCAAGGGTAACGGAAGGAACGGCACGGCAAGGGGTAACAAGGCTAAGGCACGACAACGCAGGGCTAGGCAATGCCCGGCAAGGCAAGCAAAGAGGAACGGAAGGAAAGGAAGGCAAGGCAAAGCCAGGCAAGGCAAGTGTAACAAAAGGCACGCAACGGCAAGGGGAAACAAGGGTAAGGCACGACAGCACACGGCTAGGAAATGCACGGCAAGGCAAGGAAAGGGTAACGCAAGGCAAGGCACGGTGAGGCTAGGCAAGGTTAATGCACGACAACGCAAGGCTAGGCAATGCACGACAATGCAAGGAAAGCTTAAAGCAAAGGAAGGCACGGTCAGGCGAGATAAGGCTAAGGCACGACAACGGAGGGCTAGGCAATGCACGGAAGGCAAGCAAAGAGTAACGGAAGGTAAGGAAGGCAAGGGAAAGCAAGGAAAGGCAATGGTAACGGGAGGAACGGCACGGCAAGGGGAAACAAGGCTAAGGCACGACAACGCACGCTAGGCAATGCACGGCAAGGCAAGGAAAGGGTCACGCATGGGAAAGCCCGGTCAGGCGAGGCAAGGCTAAGGCACGACAACCCAAGGCTAGGCAATGCACGGAAGGCAAGCAAAGAGAAACGGAAGGTAAGGAAGGAAAGGGAAAGCAAAGAAAGGCAAGTGTAACGGAAGGAACGGCACGGCAAGGGGAAACAAGGCTAAGGCACGACAACGCACGGCTAGGCAATGCACGGCAAGGCAAGCAAAGGGTAACGCAAGGAAAGGCACGGTGAGGCTAGGCAAGGCTAATGCACAAAAACGCAAGGCTAGGCGATGCACGACAATGCAAGGAAAGCTTAAAGGAAAGGAAGGCAAGGTCAGGCGAGATAAGGCTAAGGCACGACAACGCAAGGCTAGGAAATTCAGGGAAGGCAAGCAAAGAGTAACGGAAGGTAAGCAAGGCAAGAAAAAGGAAGGAAAGGCCAGGGTAACGGAAGGAACGGCACGGCAAGGGGAAACAAGTCTAAGGCACGACACCGAACGCTAGGCAATGAACGGCAAGGCAAGGAAAGGGTAACGCATTTGAACGTACGGTCAGGCGCGGCAACGCTAAGGCACGACAACGCAAGGCTAGGCAATGCACGGAAGGCAAGCAAAGAGTAACGGAAGGTAAGGAAGGCAAGGGAAAGGAAGGAAAGGCAAGTGTAACGGAAGGAACGGCACGGCAAGGGGAAACAAGGCTAAGGCACGACAACGCACGGCTAGGCAATGCACGGCAAGGCAAGGAAAGGGTAACGCATGGGAAAGCACGGTCAGGCGATGCAAGGCTAAGGCATGACAACGCAAGGCTAGGCAATGCACGGAAAGCAAGCAAAGAGTAACGGAACGCAAGGAAGGCAAGGGAAAGCAAGGGAAGGCAAGGGTAACGGAAGGAACGGCACGGCAAGGGGTAACAAGGCTAAGGCACGGCAACGCAGGGCTAGGCAATGCACGGCAAGGCAAGGAAAGGGTAACGCATGGGAAAGCACGGTCAGGCGAGGCAAGGCTAAGGAAAGGCAACGCAAGGCTAGGCAATGCACGGTAAGCAAGCAAGGAGTAACGGAATGCAGGGGAAACAAGGCTAAGGCACGACAACGCACGCTAGGCAATGCACGGCAAGGCAAGGAAAGAGTAACGCAAGGCAAGTTACGGTGAGGCTAGGCAATGTTAATGCACGACAACGCAAGGCTAGGCAATGCACGACAATGCAAGGAAAGCTTAAAGCAAAGGAAGGCACGGTCAGGCGAGATAAGGCTAAGGCACGACAACGCAAGGCTAGGCAATGCAGGGAAGGGAAGCAAAGAGTAACGGAAGGTAAGCAAGGCAAGGAAAAGCAAGGAAAGGCAAGGGTAACGGAAGGAACTGCACGGCAAGGGGAAACAAGGCTAAGGCACGGCAACGCAGGCTGGGCAATGCACGGCAAGGCAAGGAAAGGGTAACGCATGGGAAAGCACGGTCAGGCTTGGCAAGCCTAAGGCATGACAACGCAAGGCAAGGCAATGCACGGAAAGCAAGCAAAGAGTAACGGAACGCAAGGAAGGCAAGGGAAAGCAAGGGAAGGCAAGGGTAACGGAAGGAACGGCACGGCAAGTGGTAACAAGGCTAAGGCACGACAACGCAGGGCTAGGCAATGCACGGCAAGGCAACGAAAGAGTAACGGAACGGAACGGAAGGCAAGGCAAAGCCAGGCAAGGCAAGTGTAACAAAAGGCACGCAACGGCAAGGGGAAACAAGGCCAAGGCACGACAACACACGGCTAGGAAATGCACGGCAAGGCAAGGAAAGGGTAACGCAAGGCAAGGCACGGTGAGGCTAAGCAAGGCTAATGCACGACAACGCAAGGCTAGGCAATGCACGACAATGCAAGTAAAGCTTAAAGCAAAGGAAGGCACGGTCAGAAGAGATAAGGCTAAGGCACGACAACGCAAGGCTAGGCAATGCAGGGAAGGCAAGCAAAGAGTAACGGAAGGTAAGGAAGGCAAGGGAAAGCAAAGAAAGGCAAGTGTAACGGAAGGAACGGCACGGCAAGGGGAAACAAGGCTAAGGCACGACAACGCACGCTAGGCAATGCACGGCAAGGGAAGGAAAGGGTAACGCATGGGAAAGAACGGTCATGGGAGTCAAGGCTAAGGCACGACAACGCAAGGCTTGGCAATGCACGGAAGGCAAGCAAAGAGTAATGGAAGGTAAGGAAGGCAAGGGAAAGCAAAGAAAGGCAAGTGTAACGGAAGGAACGGCACGGCAAGGGGAAACAAGGCTAAGGCACGACAAGGCACGCTAGGCAATGCACGGCAAGGCAAGGAAAGGGTAACGCATGGGAAAGCACGGTCAGGCGAGGCAAGGCTAAGGAAAGGCAACGCAAGGCTAGGCAATGCACGGTAAGCAAGCAAGGAGTAACGGAATGCAAGGAAGGAAAGGGAAAGCAAGGGAAGGCAAGGGTAAAGGAAGGAACGGCACGGCAAGGGGTAACAAGGCTAAGGCACGACAACGCACGCTAGGCAATGCACGGCAAGGCAAGGAAAGAGTAACGCAAGGCAAGGTACGGTGAGGCTAGGCAATGTTAATGCACGACAACGCAAGGCTAGGCAATGCACGACAATGCAAGGAAAGCTTAAAGCAAAGGAAGGCACGGTCAGGCGAGATAAGGCTAAGGCACGACAACGCAAGGCTAGGCAATGCACGGAAGGCAAGCAAAGAGTAACAGAAGGTAAGGAAGGCAAGGGAAAGCAAGGAAAGGCAATGGTAACTGAAGGAACGGCACGGCAAGGGGAAACAAGGCTAAGGCACGACAACGCACGCTAGGCAATGCACGGCAAGGCAGGGAAAGGGTAACGCATGGGAAAGCACGGTCAGGCGAGGCAAGGCTAAGGCACGACAACCCAAGGCCAGGCAATGCACGGAAGGCAAGCAAAGAGAAACAGAAGGTAAGGAAGGAAAGGGAAAGCAAAGAAAGGCAAGTGTAACGGAAGGAACGGCACGGCAAGGGGAAACAAGGCTAAGGCAGGACAACGCACGGCTAGGCAATGCACGGTAAGGCAAGCAAAGGGTAACGCAAGGAAAGGCACGGTGAGGCTAGCAAGGCTAATGCACGAAAACGCAAGGCTAGGCGATGCACGACAATGCAAGGAAAGCTTAAAGCAAAGGAAGGCAAGGTCAGGCGAGATCATTCTAAGGCACGACAACGCAAGGCTAGGAAATTCAGGGAAGGCAAGCAAAGGGTAACGGAAGGTAAGCAAGGCAAGGAAAAGGAAGGAAAGGCCAGGGTAACGGAAGGAACGGCACGGCAAGGGGAAACAAGTCTAAGGCACGACACCGAACGCTAGGCAATGAACGGCAAGGCAAGGAAAGGGTAACGCATTTGAAAGCACGGTCAGGCGAGGCAACGCTAAGGCACGACAACGCAAGGCTAGGCAATGCACGGAAGGCAAGCAAAGAGTAACGGAAGGTAAGGACGGCAAGGGAAAGGAAGGAAAGGCAAGTGTAACGGAAGGAACGGCACGGCAAGGGGTAACAAGGCTAAGGCACGGCAACGCAGGGCTAGGCAATGCACGGCAAGGCAAGGAAAGGGTAACGCAGGGGAAGGCACGGTCAGGTGAGGCAAGGATAAGGCACGACAGTACAAGGCTAGGCAATGCACGGCAAGGCAAGGAAAGAGTAACGGAAGGAAAGGAAGGCAAGTCAAAGCCAGGAAAGGCAAGTGTAACAAAAAGCACGCCACGGCAAGGGGAAACAAGGCTAAGGCACGACAACGCACGGCTAGGCAATGCACGGCAAGGCAAGGAAAGGGTAAGGCAAGGCAAGGCACGGTGAGGCTAGGCAAGGCTAATGCACGACAACGCAAGGCTAGGCAATGCACGACAATTCAAGGAAAGCTTAAAGCAAAGGAAGGCACGGTCAGGCGAGATAAGGCTAAGGCACGACAACGCAAGGCTAGGCAATGCAGGGAAGGGAAGCAAAGAGTAACGGAAGGTAAGGAAGGCAAAGGAAAGCAAGGAAAGGCAATGGTAACGGAAGGAAGGGCACGGCAAGGGGAAACAAGTCTAAGGCACGGCAACGCACGCTAGGCAATGCACGGCAAGGGAAGGAAAGGGTAACGCATGGGAAAGAACTGTCAGGGGAGGCAAGGCTAAGGCACGACAACGCAGGGCTAGGCAATGCACGGCAAGGCAAGGAAAGAGTAACGGAACGGAACGGAAGGCAAGGCAAAGCCAGGCAAGGCAAGTGTAACAAAAGGCACGCAACGGCACGGGGAAACAAGGCTAAGGCACGACAACACACGGCTAGGAAATGCACGGCAAGGCAAGGAAAGGGTAACGCAAGGCAAGGCACGGTGGGGCTAGGCAAGGCTAATGCACGACAACACAAGGCTAGGCAATGCACGACAATGCAAGTAAAGCTTAAAGCAAAGGAAGGCACAGTCAGAAGAGATAAGGCTAAGGCACGACAACGCAAGGCTAGGCAATGCAGGGAAGGCAAGCAAAGAGTAACGGAAGGTAAGGAAGGGAAAGGAAAGCAAGGAAAGGCAATGGTAACGGAAGGAACGGCACGGCAAGGGGAAACAAGTCTAAGGCTCGACAACGCACGCTACGCAATGCACGGCAAGGGAAGGAAAGGGTAACGCATGGGAAAGAACGGTCAGGGGAGGCAAGGCTAAGGCACGACAACGCAAGGCTTGGCAATGCACGGAAGGCAAGCAAAGAGTAACGGAAGGTAAGGAAGGCAAGGGAAAGAAAAGAAAGGCAAGTGTAACGGAAGGAACGGCACGGCAATGGGAAACAAGGCTAAGGCACGACAACGCACGCTAGGCAATGCACGGCAAGGCAAGGAAAGGGTAACGCATGGGAAAGCACGGTTAGGCGAGGCAAGGCTAAGGAAAGCCAACGCAAGGCTAGGTAATGCACGGTAAGCAAGCAAGGAGTAACGGATTGCAAGGAAGGAAAGGGAAAGCAAGGGAAGGCAAGGGTAACGGAAGGAACGGCACGGCAAGGGGAAACAAGGCTAAGGCACGACAACGCACGCTAGGCAATGCACGGCAAGTAAAGGAAAGGGTAACGCATGGGAAAGCACGGTCAGGCGAGGCAAGGCTAAGGCACGACAACGCAAGGCTAGGCAATGCACGGAAGGCAAGCAAAGAGTAACGGAAGGGAAAGCACGGTCAGGCGATGCAAGGCTAAGGCATGACAACGCAAGGCTAGGCAATGCACGGAAAGCAAGCAAAGAGTAACGGAACGCAAGGAAGGCAAGGGAAAGCAAGGGAAGGCAAGGGTAACGGAAGGAACGGCACGGCAAGGGGTAACAAGGCTAAGGCACGGCAACGCAGGGCTAGGCAATGCACGGCAAGGAAAGGAAAGGGTAACGCAGGGGAAGGCACGGTCAGGTGAGGCAAGGATAAGGCACGACAATGCAAGGCTAGGCAATGCACGGCAAGGCAAGGAAAGAGTAACGGAAGGAAAGGAAGGGAAGTCAAAGCCAGGAAAGGCAAATGTAACAAAAGGCACGCCACGGCAAGGGGAAACAAGGCTAAGGTACGACAACGCACGGCTAGGCAATGCACGGCAAGGCAAGGAAAGGGTAACGCAAGGCAAGGCACGGTGAGGCTAGGCAAGGCTAATGCACGACAACGCAAGGCTAAGCAATGCACGACAATGCAAGGAAAGCTTAAAGCAAAGGAAGGCACGGTCAGGCGAGATAAGTCTAAGGCACGACAACGCAAGGCTAGGCAAAGCAGGGAAGGGAAGCAAAGAGTAACGGAAGGCAAGCAAGGTAAGGAAAAGCAAGGAAAGGCAAGGGTAACGGAAGGAACTGCACGGCAAGGGGAAACAAGGCTAAGGCACGGCAACGCAGGCTGGGCAATGCACGGCAAGGCAAGGAAAGGGTAACGCATGGGAAAGCACGGTCAGGCGAGGCAAGGCTAAGGCACGACAACGCAAGGCTAGGCAATGCACGGAAGGCAAGCAAAGAGTAACGGAAGGTAAGGAAGGCAAGGGAAAGCAAAGAAAGGCAAGTGTAACGGAAGGAACTGCACGGCAAGGGGAAACAAGGCTTAGGCACGACAACGCACGCTAGGCAATGCACGGCAAAGCAAGGAAAGGGTAACGCATGGGAAAACTCGGTCAGGCGAGGCAAGCCTAAGGCATGACAACGCAAGGCTAGGCAATGCACGGAAAGCAAGCAAAGAGTAACGGAACGCAAGGAAGGCAAGGGAAAGCAAGGGAAGGCAAGGGTAACGGAAGGAACGGCACGGCAAGGGGTAACATGGCTAAGGCACGACAACGCAGGGCTAGGCAATGCACGGCAAGGCAAGGAAAGAGTAACGGAAGGAACGGAAGGCAAGGCAAAGCCAGGCAAGGCAAGTGTAACGGAAGGAACGGCACGGCAAGGGGAAACAAGGCTAAGGCACGACAACGCACGGCTAGGCAATGCACGGCAAGGCAAGCAAAAGTTAACGCAAGGAAAGGCACGGTGAGGCTAGGCAAGGCTAATGCACGAAAACGCAAGGCTAGGCGACGCACGACAATGCAAGGAAACTGAAAGCAAAGGAAGGCAAGGTCGGGCGAGATAAGGCTAAGGCACGACAAGGCAAAGCTAGGAAATTCAGGGAAGGCAAGCAAAGACTAACGGAAGGTAAGCAAGGCAAGGAAAAGGAAGGAAAGGCCAGGGTAACGGAAGGAACGGCACGGCAAGGGGAAACAAGTCTAAGGCACGACACCGAA
Organism: Macrotis lagotis; assembly: GCF_037893015.1. Classification (NCBI taxonomy): domain Eukaryota; kingdom Metazoa; phylum Chordata; class Mammalia; order Peramelemorphia; family Peramelidae; genus Macrotis; species Macrotis lagotis. The sequence continues at coordinate 14,925 of NW_027422164.1, read as the reverse complement.
CGCTAGGCAATGAACGGCAAGGCAAGGAAAGGGTAACGCATTTGAAAGCACGGTCAGGCGAGGCAACGCTAAGCCACGACAACGCAAGGCTAGGCAATGCACGGAAGGCAAGCAAAGAGAAACGGAAGGTAAGGAAGGCAAGGGAAAAGAAGGAAAGGCAAGTGTAACGGAAGGAACAGCACGGCAAGGGGAAACAAGGCTAAGGCACGACAACGCACGGCTAGGCAATGCACGGAAAGGCAAGGAAAGGGTAACGCATGGGAAAGCACGGTCAGGCGAGGCAAGGCTAAGGCATGACAAGGCAAGGCTAGGCAAAGCACGGAAAGCAAGCAAAGAGTAACGGAACGCAAGGAAGGCCAGGGAAAGCAAGGGAAGGCAAGGGTAACGGAAGGAACGGCACGGCAAGGGGGAACAAGTCTCAGGCACGACACCGAACGCTAGGCAATGAACGGCAAGGCAAGGAAAGGGTAACGCATGGGAAAGCACGGTCAGGCGAGGCAAGGCTAAGGCATGACAACGCAAGGCTAGGCAATGCACGGAAAGCAAGCAAAGAGTAACGGAACGCAAGGAAGGCAAGGGAAAGCAAGGGAAGGCAAGGGTAACGGAAGGAACGGCACGGCAAGGGGTAAGAAAGCTAAGGCACGACAACGCAGGGCTACTCAATGCACGGCAAGGCAAGGAAAGGGTAACGCAGGGGAAGGCACGGTCAGGTGAGGCAAGGATAAGGCACGACAATGCAAGGCTAGGCAATGCACGGCAAGGCAAGGAAAGAGTAACGGAAGGAAAGGAAGGCAAGGCAAAGCCTGGCAAGGCAAGTGTAACAAAAGGCACAACACGGCAAGGGGAATCAAGGCTAAGGCACGACAACGCACGGCTAGGCAATGCACGGCAAGGCAAGGAAAGGGTAACGCAAGGCAAGGCACGGTGAGGCTAGGCAAGGCTAATGCACGACAACGCAAGGCTAGGCAATGCACGACAATGCAAGGAAAGCTTAAAGCAAAGGAAGGCACGGTCAGGCGAGATAAGGCTAAGGCACGACAACGCAAGGCTAGGCAATGCACGGAAGGCAAGCAAAGAGTAAAGGAAGGTAAGGAAGGCAAGGGAAAGCAAAGAAAGGCAAGTGTAACGGAAGGAACGGCACGGCAAGGGGAAACAAGGCTAAGGCACGACAACGCACGCTAGGCAATGCACGGCAAGGCAAGGAAAGGGTAACGCATGGGAAAGCACGGTCAGGCGAGGCAAGGCTAAGGAAAGCCAACGCATGGCTAGGCAATGCACGGTAAGCAAGCAAGGAGTAACGGAATGCAAGGAAGGAAAGGGAAAGCAAGGGAAGGCAAGGGTAACGGAAGGAACGGCACGGCAAGGGGTAAGAAGGCTAAGGCACGACAACGCAGGGCTAGGCAATGCACGGCAAGGCAAGGAAAGGGTAACGCAGGGGAAGGCACGGTCAGGTGACGCAAGGATAAGGCACGACAATGCAAGGCTAGGCAATGCACGGCAAGGCAAGGAAAGAGTAACGGAAGGAAAGGAAGGCAAGGCAAAGCCAGGCAAGGCAAGTGTAACAAAAGGCACGCCACGGCAAGGGGAATCAAGGCTAAGGCACGACAACGCACGGCTAGGCAATGCACGGCAAGGCAAGGAAAGGGTAACGCAAGGCAAGGCACGGTGAGGCTAGGCAAGGCTAATGCACGACAACGCAAGGCTAGGCAATGCACGACAATGCAAGGAAAGCTTAAAGCAAAGGAAGGCACGGTCAGGCGAGATAAGGCTAAGGCACGACAACGCAAGGCTAGGCAATGCAGGGAAGGCAAGCAAAGAGTAACGGAAGGTAAGGAAGGCAAGGGAAAGCAAAGAAAGGCAAGTGTAACGGAAGGACCGGCACGGCAAGGGGAAACAAGGCTAAGGCACGACAACGCACGCTAGGCAATGCACGGCAAGGGAAGGAAAGGGTAACGCATGGGAAAGAACGGTCAGGGGAGGCAAGGCTAAGGCACGACAACGCAAGGCTAGGCAATGCACGGAAAGCAAGCAAAGAGTAACGGAACGCAAGGAAGGCAAGGGAAAGCAAGGGAAGGCAAGGGTAACGGAAGGAACGGCACGGCAAGGGGTAAGAAAGCTAAGGTACGACAACGCAGGGCTAGGCAATGCACGGCAAGGCAAGGAAAGGGTAACGCAGGGGAAGGCACGGTCAGCTGAGGCAAGGATAAGGCACGACAATGCAAGGCTAGGCAATGCACGGCAAGGCAAGGAACGAGTAACGGAAGGAAAGGAAGGCAAGGCAAAGCCAGGCAAGGCAAGTGTAACAAAAGGCACGCCACGGCAAGGGGAATCAAGTCTAAGGCACGACAACGAACGGCTAGGCAATGCACGGCAAGGCAAGGAAAGGGTAACGCAAGGCAAGGCACGGTGAGGCTAGGCAAGGCTAATGCACGACAACGCAAGGCTAGGCAATGCACGACAATGCAAGGAAAGCTTAAAGCAAAGGAAGGCACGGTCAGGCGAGATAAGGCTAAGGCACGACAACGCAAGGCTAGGCAATGCAGGGAAGGCAAGCAAAGAGTAACGGAAGGTAAGGAAGGCAAGGGAAAGCAAAGAAAGGCAAGTGTAACGGAAGGAACGGCACGGCAAGGGGAAACAAGGCTAAGGCACGACAACGCACGCTAGGCAATGCACGGCAAGGGAAGGAAAGGGTAACGCATCGAAAGAACGGTCATGGGAGGCAAGGCTAAGGCACGACAACGCAAGGCTTGGCAATGCACGGAAGGCAAGCAAAGAGTAACGGAAGGTAAGGAAGGCAAGGGAAAGCAAAGAAAGGCAAGTGTAACGGAAGGAACGGCACGGCAAGGGGAAACAAGGCTAAGGCACGACAACGCAGGCTGGCAATGCACGGCAAGGCAAGGAAAGGGTAACGCACGGAAAGGCACGGTGAGGCTAGGCAAAGGCACGACAACCCAAGGCTAGGCAATGCACGGAAGGCAAGCAAAGAGAAACGGAAGGTAAGGAAGGAAAGGGAAAGCAAAGAAAGGCAAGTGTAACGGAAGGAACGGCACGGCAAGGGGAAACAAGGCTAAGGCACGACAACGCACGGCTAGGCAATGCACGGTAAGGCAAGCAAAGGGTAACGCAAGGAAAGGCACGGTGAGGCTAGGCAAGGCTAATGCACGAAAACGCAAGGCTAGGCGAGGCACGACAATGCAAGGAAAGCTTAAAGCAAAGGAAGGCAAGGTCAGGCGAGATAATTCTAAGGCACGACAACGCAAGGCTAGGAAATTCAGGGAAGGCAAGCAAAGAGTAAAGGAAGGTAAGCAAGGCAAGGAAAAGGAAGGAAAGGCCAGGGTAACGGAAGGAACGGCACGGCAAGGGGAAACAAGTCTAAGGCACGACACCGAACGCTAGGCAATGAACGGCAAGGCAAGGAAAGGGTAACGCATTTGAAAGCACGGTCAGGCGAGGCAACGCTAAGGCACGACAACGCAAGGCTAGGCAATGCACGGAAGGCAAGCAAAGAGTAACGGAAGGTAAGGAAGGCAAGGGAAAGGAAGGAAAGGCAAGTGTAACGGAAGGAACGGCACGGCAAGGGGAAACAAGGCTAAGGCACGACAACGCACGGCTAGGCAATGCACGGCAAGGCAAGGAAAGGGTAACGCATGGGAAAGCACGGTCAGGCGATGCAAGGCTAAGGCATGACAACGCAAGGCTAGGCAATGCACGGAAAGCAAGCAAAGAGTAACGGAACGCAAGGAAGGCAAGGGAAAGCAAGGGAAGGCAAGGGTAACGGAAGGAACGGCACGGCAAGGGGTAACAAGGCTAAGGCACGGCAACGCAGGGCTAGGCAATGCACGGCAAGGCAAGGAAAGAGTAACGGAAGGAAAGGAAGGCAAGGCAAAGCCAGGCAAGGCAAGTGTAACGGAAGGAACGGCACGGCAAGGGGAAACAAGGCTAAGGCACGACAACGCACGGCTAGGCAATGCACGGCAAGGCAAGCAAAAGTTAACGCAAGGAAAGGCACTGTGAGGCTAGGCAAGGCTAATGCACGAAAACGCAAGGCTAGGCGACGCACGACAATGCAAGGAAACTGAAAGCAAAGGAAGGCAAGGTCAGGCGAGATAAGGCTAAGGCACGACAAGGCAAGGCTAGGAAATTCAGGGAAGGCAAGCAAAGACTAACGGAAGGTAAGCAAGGCAAGGAAAAGGAAGGAAAGGCCAGGGTAACGGAAGGAACGGCACGGCAAGCGGAAACAAGTCTAAGGCACGACACCGAACGCTAGGCAATGAACGGCAAGGCAAGGAAAGGGTAACGCATTTGAAAGCACGGTCAGGCGAGGCAACGCTAAGCCACGACAACGCAAGGCTAGGCAATGCACGGAAGGCAAGCAAAGAGAAACGGAAGGTAAGGAAGGCAAGGGAAAGGAAGGAAAGGCAAGTGTAACGGAAGGAACGGCACGGCAAGAGGAAACAAGGCTAAGGCACGACAACGCACGGCTAGGCAATGCACGGAAAGGCAAGGAAAGGGTAACGCATGGGAAAGCACGGTCAGGCGAGGCAAGGCTAAGGCATGACAACGCAAGGCCAGGCAATGCACGGAAAGCAAGCAAAGAGTAACGGAACGCAAGGAAGGCAAGGGAAAGCAAGGGAAGGCAAGGGTAACGGAAGGAACGGCACGGCAAGGGGTAACAAGGCTAAGGCACGGCAACGCAGGGCTAGGTAATGCATGGCAAGGCAAGGAAAGGGTAACGCAGGGGAAGGCACGGTCAGGTGAGGCAAGGATAAGGCACGACAATGCAAGGCTAGGCAATGCTCGGCAAGGTAAGGAAAGAGTAACGGAAGGAAAGGAAGGCAAATCAAAGCCAGGAAAGGCAACTGTAACAAAAGGCACGCCACGGCAATGGGAAACAAGGCTAAGGCACGACAACGCACGGCTAGGGAATGCACGGCAAGGCAAGGAAAGGGTAACGCAAGGCAAGGCACGGTGAGGCTAGGCAAGGCTAATTCACGACAACGCTATGCTAGGCAATGCACGACAATGCAAGGAAAGCTTAAAGAAAAGGAAGGCACGGTCAGGCGAGATAAGGCTAAGGCACGACAACGCAAGGCTAGGCAATGCAGGGAAGGGAAGCAATGAGTAACGGAAGGTAAGCAAGGCAAGGAAAAGCAAGGAAAGGCAAGGGTAATGGAAGGAACTGCACGGCAAGGGGAAACAAGGCTAAGGCACGGCAACGCAGGCTGGGCAATGCACGGCAAGGCAAGGAAAGGGTAACGCATGGGAAAGCACGTTCAGGCGAGGCAAGGCTAAGGCACGACAACGCAAGGCTAGGCAATGCACGGAAGGCAAGCAAAGAGTAACGGAACGCAAGGAAGGCAAGGGAAAGCAAGGGAAGGCAAGGGTAACGGAAGGAACGGCACGGCAAGGGGTAACATGGCTAAGGCAAGGCACGGCAAGGGGAAATTCAGGGAAGGCAAGCAAAGACTAACGGAAGGTAAGCAAGGCAAGGAAAAGGAAGGAAAGGCCAGGGTAACGGAAGGAACGGCACGGCAAGGGGGCACGACAACGCAGGGCTAGGCAATGCACGGCAAGGCAAGGAAAGAGTAACGGAAGGAACGGAAGGCAAGGCAAAGCCAGGAAGGGCAAGGCAAGTGTAACGGAAGGAACGGCACGGCAAGGGGAAACAAGGCTAAGGCACGACAACGCACGGCTAGGCAATGCACGGCAAGGCAAGCAAAAGTTAACGCAAGGAAAGGCACTGTGAGGCTAGGCAAGAGTAATGCACGAAAACGCAAGGCTAGGCGGCGCACGACAATGCAAGGAAACTGAAAGCAAAGGAAGGCAAGGTCAGGCGAGATAAGGCTAAGGCACGACAACGCAAGGCTAGGAAATTCAGGGAAGGCAAGCAAAGAGTAACGGAAGGTAAGCAAGGCAAGGAAAAGGAAGGAAAGGCCAGGGTAACGGAAGGAACGGCACGGCAAGGGGAAACAAGTCTAAGGCACGACACCGAACGCTAGGCAATGAACGGCAAGGCAAGGAAAGGGTAACGCATTTGAAAGCACGGTCAGGCGAGGCAACGCTAAGGCACGACAACGCAAGGCTAGGCAATGCACGGAAGGCAAGCAAAGAGTAACGGAAGGTAAGGACGGCAAGGGAAAGGAAGGAAAGGCAAGTGTAACGGAAGGAACGGCACGGCAAGGGGTAACAAGGCTAAGGCACGGCAACGCAGGGCTAGGCAATGCACGGCAAGGCAAGGAAAGTGTAACGCAGGGGAAGGCACGGTCAGGTGAGGCAAGGATAAGGCACGACAGTACAAGGCTAGGCAATGCACGGCAAGGCAAGGAAAGAGTAACGGAAGGAAAGGAAGGCAAGTCAAAGCCAGGAAAGGCAAGTGTAACAAAAAGCACGCCACGGCAAGGGGAAACAAGGCTAAGGCACGACAACGCACGGCTAGGCAATGCACGGCAAGGCAAGGAAAGGGTAAGGCAAGGCAAGGCACGGTGAGGCTAGGCAAGGCTAATGCACGACAACGCAAGGCTAGGCAATGCACGACAATTCAAGGAAAGCTTAAAGCAAAGGAAGGCACGGTCAGGCGAGATAAGGCTAAGGCACGACAACGCAAGGCTAGGCAATGCAGGGAAGGGAAGCAAAGAGTAACGGAAGGTAAGGAAGGCAAAGGAAAGCAAGGAAAGGCAATGGTAACGGAAGGAAGGGCACGGCAAGGGGAAACAAGTCTAAGGCACGGCAACGCACGCTAGGCAATGCACGGCAAGGGAAGGAAAGGGTAACGCATGGGAAAGAACTGTCAGGGGAGGCAAGGCTAAGGCACGACAACGCAGGGCTAGGCAATGCACGGCAAGGCAAGGAAAGAGTAACGGAACGGAACGGAAGGCAAGGCAAAGCCAGGCAAGGCAAGTGTAACAAAAGGCACGCAACGGCACGGGGAAACAAGGCTAAGGCACGACAACACACGGCTAGGAAATGCACGGCAAGGCAAGGAAAGGGTAACGCAAGGCAAGGCACGGTGGGGCTAGGCAAGGCTAATGCACGACAACACAAGGCTAGGCAATGCACGACAATGCAAGTAAAGCTTAAAGCAAAGGAAGGCACAGTCAGAAGAGATAAGGCTAAGGCACGACAACGCAAGGCTAGGCAATGCAGGGAAGGCAAGCAAAGAGTAACGGAAGGTAAGGAAGGGAAAGGAAAGCAAGGAAAGGCAATGGTAACGGAAGGAACGGCACGGCAAGGGGAAACAAGTCTAAGGCTCGACAACGCACGCTACGCAATGCACGGCAAGGGAAGGAAAGGGTAACGCATGGGAAAGAACGGTCAGGGGAGGCAAGGCTAAGGCACGACAACGCAAGGCTTGGCAATGCACGGAAGGCAAGCAAAGAGTAACGGAAGGTAAGGAAGGCAAGGGAAAGAAAAGAAAGGCAAGTGTAACGGAAGGAACGGCACGGCAATGGGAAACAAGGCTAAGGCACGACAACGCACGCTAGGCAATGCACGGCAAGGCAAGGAAAGGGTAACGCATGGGAAAGCACGGTTAGGCGAGGCAAGGCTAAGGAAAGCCAACGCAAGGCTAGGTAATGCACGGTAAGCAAGCAAGGAGTAACGGATTGCAAGGAAGGAAAGGGAAAGCAAGGGAAGGCAAGGGTAACGGAAGGAACGGCACGGCAAGGGGAAACAAGGCTAAGGCACGACAACGCACGCTAGGCAATGCACGGCAAGTAAAGGAAAGGGTAACGCATGGGAAAGCACGGTCAGGCGAGGCAAGGCTAAGGCACGACAACGCAAGGCTAGGCAATGCACGGAAGGCAAGCAAAGAGTAACGGAAGGGAAAGCACGGTCAGGCGATGCAAGGCTAAGGCATGACAACGCAAGGCTAGGCAATGCACGGAAAGCAAGCAAAGAGTAACGGAACGCAAGGAAGGCAAGGGAAAGCAAGGGAAGGCAAGGGTAACGGAAGGAACGGCACGGCAAGGGGTAACAAGGCTAAGGCACGGCAACGCAGGGCTAGGCAATGCACGGCAAGGAAAGGAAAGGGTAACGCAGGGGAAGGCACGGTCAGGTGAGGCAAGGATAAGGCACGACAATGCAAGGCTAGGCAATGCACGGCAAGGCAAGGAAAGAGTAACGGAAGGAAAGGAAGGGAAGTCAAAGCCAGGAAAGGCAAATGTAACAAAAGGCACGCCACGGCAAGGGGAAACAAGGCTAAGGTACGACAACGCACGGCTAGGCAATGCACGGCAAGGCAAGGAAAGGGTAACGCAAGGCAAGGCACGGTGAGGCTAGGCAAGGCTAATGCACGACAACGCAAGGCTAAGCAATGCACGACAATGCAAGGAAAGCTTAAAGCAAAGGAAGGCACGGTCAGGCGAGATAAGTCTAAGGCACGACAACGCAAGGCTAGGCAAAGCAGGGAAGGGAAGCAAAGAGTAACGGAAGGCAAGCAAGGTAAGTAAAAGCAAGGAAAGGCAAGGGTAATGGAAGGAACTGCACGGCAAGGGGAAACAAGGCTAAGGCACGGCAACGCAGGCTGGGCAATGCACGGCAAGGCAAGGAAAGGGTAACGCATGGGAAAGCACGGTCAGGCGAGGCAAGGCTAAGGCACGACAACGCAAGGCTAGGCAATGCACGGAAGGCAAGCAAAGAGTAACGGAAGGTAAGGAAGGCAAGGGAAAGCAAAGAAAGGCAAGTGTAACGGAAGGAACTGCACGGCAAGGGGAAACAAGGCTTAGGCACGACAACGCACGCTAGGCAATGCACGGCAAAGCAAGGAAAGGGTAACGCATGGGAAAACTCGGTCAGGCGAGGCAAGCCTAAGGCATGACAACGCAAGGCTAGGCAATGCACGGAAAGCAAGCAAAGAGTAACGGAACGCAAGGAAGGCAAGGGAAAGCAAGGGAAGGCAAGGGTAACGGAAGGAACGGCACGGCAAGGGGTAACATGGCTAAGGCACGACAACGCAGGGCTAGGCAATGCACGGCAAGGCAAGGAAAGAGTAACGGAAGGAACGGAAGGCAAGGCAAAGCCAGGCAAGGCAAGTGTAACGGAAGGAACGGCACGGCAAGGGGAAACAAGGCTAAGGCACGACAACGCACGGCTAGGCAATGCACGGCAAGGCAAGCAAAAGTTAACGCAAGGAAAGGCACGGTGAGGCTAGGCAAGGCTAATGCACGAAAACGCAAGGCTAGGCGACGCACGACAATGCAAGGAAACTGAAAGCAAAGGAAGGCAAGGTCGGGCGAGATAAGGCTAAGGCACGACAAGGCAAAGCTAGGAAATTCAGGGAAGGCAAGCAAAGACTAACGGAAGGTAAGCAAGGCAAGGAAAAGGAAGGAAAGGCCAGGGTAACGGAAGGAACGGCACGGCAAGGGGAAACAAGTCTAAGGCACGACACCGAACGCTAGGCAATGAACGGCAAGGCAAGGAAAGGGTAACGCATTTGAAAGCACGGTCAGGCGAGGCAACGCTAAGCCACGACAACGCAAGGCTAGGCAATGCACGGAAGGCAAGCAAAGAGAAACGGAAGGTAAGGAAGGCAAGGGAAAAGAAGGAAAGGCAAGTGTAACGGAAGGAACAGCACGGCAAGGGGAAACAAGGCTAAGGCACGACAACGCACGGCTAGGCAATGCACGGAAAGGCAAGGAAAGGGTAACGCAAGGCAAGGCACGGTGAGGCTAGGCAAGGCTAATGCACGACAACGCAAGGCTAGGCAAAGCACGGAAAGCAAGCAAAGAGTAACGGAACGCAAGGAAGGCCAGGGAAAGCAAGGGAAGGCAAGGGTAACGGAAGGAACGGCACGGCAAGGGGGAACAAGTCTCAGGCACGACACCGAACGCTAGGCAATGAACGGCAAGGCAAGGAAAGGGTAACGCATGGGAAAGCACGGTCAGGCGAGGCAAGGCTAAGGCATGACAACGCAAGGCTAGGCAATGCACGGAAAGCAAGCAAAGAGTAACGGAACGCAAGGAAGGCAAGGGAAAGCAAGGGAAGGCAAGGGTAACGGAAGGAACGGCACGGCAAGGGGTAAGAAAGCTAAGGCACGACAACGCAGGGCTACTCAATGCACGGCAAGGCAAGGAAAGGGTAACGCAGGGGAAGGCACGGTCAGGTGAGGCAAGGATAAGGCACGACAATGCAAGGCTAGGCAATGCACGGCAAGGCAAGGAAAGAGTAACGGAAGGAAAGGAAGGCAAGGCAAAGCCTGGCAAGGCAAGTGTAACAAAAGGCACAACACGGCAAGGGGAATCAAGGCTAAGGCACGACAACGCACGGCTAGGCAATGCACGGCAAGGCAAGGAAAGGGTAACGCAAGGCAAGGCACGGTGAGGCTAGGCAAGGCTAATGCACGACAACGCAAGGCTAGGCAATGCACGACAATGCAAGGAAAGCTTAAAGCAAAGGAAGGCACGGTCAGGCGAGATAAGGCTAAGGCACGACAACGCAAGGCTAGGCAATGCACGGAAGGCAAGCAAAGAGTAACGGAAGGTAAGGAAGGCAAGGGAAAGCAAAGAAAGGCAAGTGTAACGGAAGGAACGGCACGGCAAGGGGAAACAAGGCTAAGGCACGACAACGCACGCTAGGCAATGCACGGCAAGGCAAGGAAAGGGTAACGCATGGGAAAGCACGGTCAGGCGAGGCAAGGCTAAGGAAAGCCAACGCAAGGCTAGGCAATGCACGGTAAGCAAGCAAGGAGTAACGGAATGCAAGGAAGGAAAGGGAAAGCAAGGGAAGGCAAGGGTAACGGAAGGAACGGCACGGCAAGGGGTAAGAAGGCTAAGGCACGACAACGCAGGGCTAGGCAATGCACGGCAAGGCAAGGAAAGGGTAACGCAGGGGAAGGCACGGTCAGGTGAGGCAAGGATAAGGCACGACAATGCAAGGCTAGGCAATGCACGGCAAGGCAAGGAAAGAGTAACGGAAGGAAAGGAAGGCAAGGCAAAGCCAGGCAAGGCAAGTGTAACAAAAGGCACGCCACGGCAAGGGGAATCAAGGCTAAGGCACGACAACGCACGGCTAGGCAATGCACGGCAAGGCAAGGAAAGGGTAACGCAAGGCAAGGCACGGTGAGGCTAGGCAAGGCTAATGCACGACAACGCAAGGCTAGGCAATGCACGACAATGCAAGGAAAGCTTAAAGCAAAGGAAGGCACGGTCAGGCGAGATAAGGCTAAGGCACGACAACGCAAGGCTAGGCAATGCAGGGAAGGCAAGCAAAGAGTAACGGAAGGTAAGGAAGGCAAGGGAAAGCAAAGAAAGGCAAGTGTAACGGAAGGACCGGCACGGCAAGGGGAAACAAGGCTAAGGCACGACAACGCACGCTAGGCAATGCACGGCAAGGGAAGGAAAGGGTAACGCATGGGAAAGAACGGTCAGGGGAGGCAAGGCTAAGGCACGACAACGCAAGGCTAGGCAATGCACGGAAAGCAAGCAAAGAGTAACGGAACGCAAGGAAGGCAAGGGAAAGCAAGGGAAGGCAAGGGTAACGGAAGGAACGGCACGGCAAGGGGTAAGAAAGCTAAGGTACGACAACGCAGGGCTAGGCAATGCACGGCAAGGCAAGGAAAGGGTAACGCAGGGGAAGGCACGGTCAGGTGAGGCAAGGATAAGGCACGACAATGCAAGGCTAGGCAATGCACGGCAAGGCAAGGAACGAGTAACGGAAGGAAAGGAAGGCAAGGCAAAGCCAGGCAAGGCAAGTGTAACAAAAGGCACGCCACGGCAAGGGGAATCAAGTCTAAGGCACGACAACGAACGGCTAGGCAATGCACGGCAAGGCAAGGAAAGGGTAACGCAAGGCAAGGCACGGTGAGGCTAGGCAAGGCTAATGCACGACAACGCAAGGCTAGGCAATGCACGACAATGCAAGGAAAGCTTAAAGCAAAGGAAGGCACGGTCAGGCGAGATAAGGCTAAGGCACGACAAGGCAAGGCTAGGCAATGCAGGGAAGGCAAGCAAAGAGTAACGGAAGGTAAGGAAGGCAAGGGAAAGCAAAGAAAGGCAAGTGTAACGGAAGGAACGGCACGGCAAGGGGAAACAAGGCTAAGGCACGACAACGCACGCTAGGCAATGCACGGCAAGGGAAGGAAAGGGTAACGCATCGAAAGAACGGTCATGGGAGGCAAGGCTAAGGCACGACAACGCAAGGCTTGGCAATGCACGGAAGGCAAGCAAAGAGTAACGGAAGGTAAGGAAGGCAAGGGAAAGCAAAGAAAGGCAAGTGTAACGGAAGGAACGGCACGGCAAGGGGAAACAAGGCTAAGGCACGACAACGCACGCTAGGCAATGCACGGCAAGGCAAGGAAAGGGTAACGCAAGGCAAGGCACGGTGAGGGTAGGCAAGGTTAAGGCACGACAACCCAAGGCTAGGCAATGCACGGAAGGCAAGCAAAGAGAAACGGAAGGTAAGGAAGGAAAGGGAAAGCAAAGAAAGGCAAGTGTAACGGAAGGAACGGCACGGCAAGGGGAAACAAGGCTAAGGCACGACAACGCACGGCTAGGCAATGCACGGTAAGGCAAGCAAAGGGTAACGCAAGGAAAGGCACGGTGAGGCTAGGCAAGGCTAATGCACGAAAACGCAAGGCTAGGCGAGGCACGACAATGCAAGGAAAGCTTAAAGCAAAGGAAGGCAAGGTCAGGCGAGATAATTCTAAGGCACGACAACGCAAGGCTAGGAAATTCAGGGAAGGCAAGCAAAGAGTAAAGGAAGGTAAGCAAGGCAAGGAAAAGGAAGGAAAGGCCAGGGTAACGGAAGGAACGGCACGGCAAGGGGAAACAAGTCTAAGGCACGACACCGAACGCTAGGCAATGAACGGCAAGGCAAGGAAAGGGTAACGCATTTGAAAGCACGGTCAGGCGAGGCAACGCTAAGGCACGACAACGCAAGGCTAGGCAATGCAACGGAAGGCAAGCAAAGAGTAACGGAAGGTAAGGAAGGCAAGGGAAAGGAAGGAAAGGCAAGTGTAACGGAAGGAACGGCACGGCAAGGGGAAACAAGGCTAAGGCACGACAACGCACGGCTAGGCAATGCACGGCAAGGCAAGGAAAGGGTAACGCATGGGAAAGCACGGTCAGGCGATGCAAGGCTAAGGCATGACAACGCAAGGCTAGGCAATGCACGGAAAGCAAGCAAAGAGTAACGGAACGCAAGGAAGGCAAGGGAAAGCAAGGGAAGGCAAGGGTAACGGAAGGAACGGCACGGCAAGGGGTAACAAGGCTAAGGCACGGCAACGCAGGGCTAGGCAATGCACGGCAAGGCAAGGAAAGAGTAACGGAAGGAAAGGAAGGCAAGGCAAAGCCAGGCAAGGCAAGTGTAACGGAAGGAACGGCACGGCAAGGGGAAACAAGGCTAAGGCACGACAACGCACGGCTAGGCAATGCACGGCAAGGCAAGCAAAAGTTAACGCAAGGAAAGGCACTGTGAGGCTAGGCAAGGCTAATGCACGAAAACGCAAGGCTAGGCGACGCACGACAATGCAAGGAAACTGAAAGCAAAGGAAGGCAAGGTCAGGCGAGATAAGGCTAAGGCACGACAAGGCAAGGCTAGGAAATTCAGGGAAGGCAAGCAAAGACTAACGGAAGGTAAGCAAGGCAAGGAAAAGGAAGGAAAGGCCAGGGTAACGGAAGGAACGGCACGGCAAGCGGAAACAAGTCTAAGGCACGACACCGAACGCTAGGCAATGAACGGCAAGGCAAGGAAAGGGTAACGCATTTGAAAGCACGGTCAGGCGAGGCAACGCTAAGCCACGACAACGCAAGGCTAGGCAATGCACGGAAGGCAAGCAAAGAGAAACGGAAGGTAAGGAAGGCAAGGGAAAGGAAGGAAAGGCAAGTGTAACGGAAGGAACGGCACGGCAAGAGGAAACAAGGCTAAGGCACGACAACGCACGGCTAGGCAATGCACGGAAAGGCAAGGAAAGGGTAACGCATGGGAAAGCACGGTCAGGCGAGGCAAGGCTAAGGCATGACAACGCAAGGCCAGGCAATGCACGGAAAGCAAGCAAAGAGTAACGGAACGCAAGGAAGGCAAGGGAAAGCAAGGGAAGGCAAGGGTAACGGAAGGAACGGCACGGCAAGGGGTAACAAGGCTAAGGCACGGCAACGCAGGGCTAGGTAATGCATGGCAAGGCAAGGAAAGGGTAACGCAGGGGAAGGCACGGTCAGGTGAGGCAAGGATAAGGCACGACAATGCAAGGCTAGGCAATGCTCGGCAAGGTAAGGAAAGAGTAACGGAAGGAAAGGAAGGCAAATCAAAGCCAGGAAAGGCAACTGTAACAAAAGGCACGCCACGGCAATGGGAAACAAGGCTAAGGCACGACAACGCACGGCTAGGGAATGCACGGCAAGGCAAGGAAAGGGTAACGCAAGGCAAGGCACGGTGAGGCTAGGCAAGGCTAATTCACGACAACGCTATGCTAGGCAATGCACGACAATGCAAGGAAAGCTTAAAGAAAAGGAAGGCACGGTCAGGCGAGATAAGGCTAAGGCACGACAACGCAAGGCTAGGCAATGCAGGGAAGGGAAGCAATGAGTAACGGAAGGTAAGCAAGGCAAGGAAAAGCAAGGAAAGGCAAGGGTAATGGAAGGAACTGCACGGCAAGGGGAAACAAGGCTAAGGCACGGCAACGCAGGCTGGGCAATGCACGGCAAGGCAAGGAAAGGGTAACGCATGGGAAAGCACGTTCAGGCGAGGCAAGGCTAAGGCACGACAACGCAAGGCTAGGCAATGCACGGAAGGCAAGCAAAGAGTAACGGAACGCAAGGAAGGCAAGGGAAAGCAAGGGAAGGCAAGGGTAACGGAAGGAACGGCACGGCAAGGGGTAACATGGCTAAGGCACGACAACGCAGGGCTAGGCAATGCACGGCAAGGCAAGGAAAGAGTAACGGAAGGAACGGAAGGCAAGGCAAAGCCAGGCAAGGCAAGTGTAACGGAAGGAAC